>NC_056741.1:430055130-430355130 GCF_019279795.1 Protopterus annectens
ATCCCCAGGGTGAATTTTCTCAAAAATATGTTGCTTGTCTTGGGACTTGAACTGCGAACACCTGTATGTAAAACTGCAACTCTAACCACTACACTATCTTGGCTTAGCAAATAAGGAAAAGAAGCAAATCTTATCTACAGAGGGTGTTTTAGAAAGAGAACCCTCCTAGTAAGTGATGAACAATTAATCAGAGAACTAAAACTGTAACTCATTTGGCGGTACGCTTTCCACCAGCAGAAGAAATTATTTTAATTTAAAACTTTCTAATGTAATGTGTTAGTTCCAATCACATTACACTCTTGCAACTCTGAATGTCAGTTGTGACTGCAACTTTAGATAAATTAAAGTTCTTTTTTTTTTTTTTTGGTTTTTAATTTTGTCTCTCAAGTCTGAGGGCAGGATTCACGAAACCTCCTTGTAAGAGTTAGCAAGTCTTACACGGAGGCTGCAGTTAAACGGGATGATGTCAGCATGCCATGCATATTCATGAGGGCATGCTAAATCACACCCTAAGCTAACACGGTCCGTGTAGCAAAGTAGGGGGCGTGTCTGCATGGCGAGTCCTGCAAAGGGACACGCCCCCAAAAGAATCACAGTCCCAAAAGGGAACTCCCACGAGCCAGTCCGCAGAAATATCAAGAAACACAACACCACACATGCCCCCACAGTCTATAAACCCAACTGTAATGTAAAACGTAAAAATTAACAGTTTAATTTTTTTTTTAATTTCAAAAATATTTGCCTGTAATTCTGCTCGTTTGCGCGGGTGTGCCCTTCGCTCAGCCACAGTTAGCAGTCATTGAAAAAGCATATACGATCTAAATATGCAAATTAAGCCAAGTAGAAATAGCGTAGCTGTAGAGACGTTGGCCAAAGAGGAGGTAGTCACGGTTCGAGCCCAAACAACATCATTTTTTATTTTTAGTAAAATAAGCACGAAACAATCCCCTGACATATATGTACATATATATAACTATAATTTAAGTAAAATGTAATAAAATAGGCCTTGTATTTTGAAGAAATATGATACAATAAAAAAAAAAATTTATAAATGCCCATAGTTGAGCAACGCTCAAATAAGCTAAGTATAACTGCCCGCAGGTGACCAGTGGTTTAACAGGTGTAATATGCGTGCCCGGAGTTGAGCAGCACTTTAACACACTGAAACTGTGTGCCCGTAGTTGAGCAACATTTGTCATAGTGTAATATGCATGCTCATAGCGAAATAATGCGTTAACCAGCATAACCCGTTTGCGCAGAGCTGCACAGCACGCCAACCGGCTTACCGGCGGGCAACGTTGAGCAACCTGTATCAAAGCCACCTTTACACAGACACACCTCCTAGCCTGTCTAGACAGTAGTAAAATAAAAAAAAGCAATGCCCAGGCTCGAATATAGGATACTGTGCATCATAGTCAAAGTACTGAACCACTAAGCCATGACAGCTGTACTGAAAAATGCAGTATTAGCATATATATAGGAATGAATGGAAATAGAAGCATGACAAAGCAGGTTTTTTAAGCTGATACAATTCCACAATGGCCAATCACAGATAAGTGCGGGGAAAAACGGCATATATAAGCCCCATAGGTGGGAATACACAGCATAACTGATTGTGGAACCTATTTGCAGTCAGGATGGCAGGTGTAGGAGAGGGTAGTCACATCCGAGCACAGAGGTGGGGTGTTGAGGAGTCAAAATATATGGTTTGGCTCCTAGTCCATGATCATGAGGCTCAACTCATGCAGGGCCAGGTTCTGTGGGGAGCGTACAAGGCAGAGGCATGGAACTGGTTGGCACATGATCTTACCAGTGCCACAGGGATACCAAGGACTGGTGAACAGGTCCGTCACCACCATGCAGATCTGAAGAGATGAAAGCAGGACCAACTGAACCGTTGGATCCAGGAGGCCCGGCAAATGCCAACGCCCCACTACTGAGTAAGTATCCATGCAATTACGTATGTAAGGAATTATCCTAGCTGATATTATGGAGATGTATGTTCCAATATTACTTCATTTATATTACAGCTGCAGGTGTGCGTTCTGCGAATCGGCGAGCCTATGGTGATAGGCTGGAGCGGTTGCGCCACCAGACAGGTTAGTAATTATTTTTCTGTAATTGTTATACAATATAAGTGAGAGTTTGCAAAAGAGTTCAGTGTAGTTACATATTAATAAAGTTCAAATAACACTAGAAGACAGATTCTGCTAGTACTGTATGATTACATAAGTGATGCAGCCTGTAATCCAGAAATAAAAATTAAACAAGTCTGAAATAGAGATTTCCCACCTGTATTGTAATATCAGATAACCTGCTGCAGCCTGAAAATTAGTGGTAAACAAGCTAAAGACAATAGACATGTGTCAAATACATCCCCTTTGAAAATCTGCCATATGAAACAAGTGAGTCTGTTGGAAAGGATTGTTGTAACCAAGTATGACATGTTAATAACGCCTAGAATAAAGTACCATCTTGAATTGTAAAAATAAAACAAGTGAGAGTGTGAGAAAGAGGTATGACTCGACCAAGAAAGCTGTTATAACTTCTGAATAAAGTATACTGCAGGCAGTACATAATGAAATGAATGAGACAGCCACAACCAAACAGTGAAATGTTTGAAATAAAGTACTGAAGCTGGGATTTGTCTGTCCCACAATTTGGATATGTTGCTGTACCCTCGCAATATGGAGATAGTATGGTTGTATGAAATAATGAACATCCACAGTTGTCTAGAGCCATATAAATGAAATGTAGCAGGATGATGTACCTGAACACAGCCAGATATGAACGTGTATGAATAAAAATGCAATGTATATTAATGTAGCAGTAACAGTCCCATCACCAACATTCCTAAGGTTACATATAGGAAAGTACTAAGATCTGTAGGGTATATATATCTGCAGCTACTAGAGATGTACAGCATATGTATAGGTAGTTGAAGTTGTTAATGAAATATTTCTTCACCCTACCCTATATTTACAAATAATGCCATTCCACAACAAACTGGGTATGTGTATTCACAATTAATTCATATGGACATTTGTCCTGTTGGTTCAAACATATTTGCACGTATGTTGATGCATGTGCCCTGTTCACATATCCAAACCTGATGGCCTGTTGCCATCAATCAACCTTGCATGCTGTTGGATTGTGTACTGTTGTTCAAAATATACATGTGTTATGCTTGCTGTTCAATGTTTGGAATTCATGGGTGTGTGGTTAATGGGAATACTGATGCATGCTGTTACAACTAATTTTGAATGGTATTGTTTGTTACTAACCCAAAATGTCATAAAATATTGCTAAACATAGGACAACAGGGAAGGCAGGTTCCAACAGACCCACCTCTCCCACCTCAGCTGGTGAGTGCAACTGGCACTAGTGCCCAGGCCGGAACCTCTTCCGGTAGCCCTGTGCCACCTTTGGGTGGAAGCACTGCAGGGGATGGGGCTCGTCCCCCCTCTGCAAGCGTGGCCGGAGGAGACCGTCCACTCATCCTCCAAAGTGTCCGGTCTGTGGTGCGTAGCAAGATCAGGCATTCTGTGCTTGAACCCCTACGCCAGCTTGAGGCTTGGGTGGCGCAACTCATGGGTGTGCCTGCTGCCCGTCCTACACAGCCCCCAGCACAGCCCCATCCTGGGCTGTGAAGGCACAGTGGCAACTGTCCATGGGTGGGGATCTCAGTTCCACTGTTGCCATCTGTGGGCTCATGGGCTCGCGATATCCAAACATCCGTCCCCATCAATTGTGTCCCCCCCCACATGTGTCAAACTCCACCCCTATATGCGTCTTGTTTGTCTTGTCTGTTAACCTCCCCTACCTACCTCCCCAAATATACCTACTTCCTGTACCTCACATTCCACTCTCACCTGAAAAAAAATAAAAAAGGGCACTCTGTTCCCACAAAAAAATTACGCCCCATACATAGCTGCCCATTTTGCAGACATGTCTGCTGGACATGTGAACTGGTAATTACAATTGGCTGTACAACATATTTTGTTGTCCTCACCCCTCTGTCAGTGGTGGAAGGTTTCAAATTTCACACCAAATTACACATATATGCACAGCTGTTGCTGATAAAGAAATGGGCAGCTATGGGCCTTTCCTACATCCTTCCTGCAAATCCCGAGCTTGTTTTCCTACTGTCCTACTCTCTTTGTGCCCCCTTTTTCACCACTTTCCTATCTCCCCATTTTCTTTTCTTTCAAAGAAATTAGCTGGTGTCTTGAGAGTAAGCACTTTTAAGCAGTTGTAAGCGGGTGTGCGCTTGTGTGCGCTTAGCTAAGCATGTGTGCGCTTAGCTAAGCGTGTGTGCGCAAAGCTAAGCGACAGTGCGCATGCGTGAGCTTCGCGCAAACCAGCGCTAACCCGCTTACAACTGCTTAAAAGTGCCTTAGTCACTCTGAATGACAAGGCCTGTAGTCTGCATAGCAGCAAAATAAAATTCCTCTGTCAGTCTTGAACCCAGGACCTTGGAAACACTAGTCTGCATGACTTACCACTAAGCCATGACTCCCTGTGAAATGTACTAACAGTAGGCTGAAAGGTGTTTTATCCCACGTAATGGTAACTGTCAATTACTGAAAGTATGCACTACTTGCATGGTAGAAATGGTGTAGTAATACATATGGTCAAAATACCCAACAGTCAAACCTGCAGAATATCTGAAATATATCACGGGTGTATCCCACTGATATGTACCATTCCCTGAGGCTGATAAAAGATACACCTGAGAGTATCTGAGGCCTGCAAGTGTCACAAACTCACAGGCATATCATTCCGTCTGCTGTCACACACTCTGTGAATAACTGTAGAATAGCTTCCACAAGCACACCCGCATGTAGGTGTACAACCCACAAATATCAAAGGATGTAGCCAACTAATAAAATAAGGACAGTATAGCAGTTTAGAAGCGTTGCATGCGCCTGCTATCCATAACTGTTAGTACAAAGTACAAGGCCCCACTACTGCTCAGCAGCAAAATAAAATACCCTTGTAGGTGTCAAGCCCCACACCTTGGCCAGACCAGACTGCATGCAGTACCACCAAACCACAACAAACATATAAGGAATTGCTGCTGAAAGAAATATAGCAAGCATTGCAAGGAGTGAATGTAAATGGAAAATAGGAAAGCCATAGCAACACATTCCAGTAAAGACACCTAGCAGGCATTCAAGGAGTGAATGTAAAGGCCAAATAGTGAAGCCATAGCAACAAATTGCAAGAGCCACAGCTGTATACCAGTTACTCCACAAGTCCCACAGGAAAGCACATACTCCCATTTAAACAGTATTAGTATTATTAGGTGTCAGTTAACATACACACTGAGAAGAATAAACTGGAGGAAGCAATAGTCAGGTTTCAGTACAACATGCATTTCAGTGCCTACAACACAGCCTGAAATATGAGAGACATACCAACCTTTACACTCACAGAACAGTGTCCACAGCATACCAGCATGGTCCCCACCTTGATAATCTGAAAGGGATACGCCTACCTAACCTAACATTTTATAGCACTGTCCTGAAATCACAGTGAGAACTGCAATTACCACACAGCAGGCTGCATGCAATTAGTAAATGCTGGCTAACAATTGGTGCAGAGGCCATCACATGGACATGTGCATATACCTACAAAAGCAGCCTGTACTCCCAGTCCACACATGCAATACTTTCATTGCAACATCCGGAGGGAGAGAGAGAGAGAAAAAGAGAAAAAGAGACACAGAGAGAGGCACCAAAAAAAAAAACAATAAAACCAGCAAGCTAACCAGCAGCAGGCCACCAAGCAGCAAGCCATCACAAACAGCAGTGACAAACAAAGGTAATGTAAACTAATAATCTAATAGTCTACATACTGTGAACCCTCCATATGTGTTAGCAGTCTGTATATATATATATATATATATATATATATATATATATATATATGAAAATGTGCATAGGACAGGGGACATACTGCAACTGTTAGTGAAGGCTGGACATACATATGTATTTGAAGGTTGCTATGTTGCTATGTGCACATATCAATGTAGGTTGTAGTGCAACTTACAATGTAGGTTGTACAGTAATGGATGTTTAGCAGTATGTTAGTGTGTGTATTTGTATGTGTAAATAAAAAGACATATATATATATATATATATATATATATATATATATATATTATGTATATGTATGTATATTTCTATATGTATATATATATATATATATATAAATATATATATATATATATATATATCTATAATATGCATATATGTATACATAGATAGAGAGGGATGTATAAATAGATATACATATATAGATAGATGGATAGATAGATAGAATATGTATATACATATATATGTAATAGACACATACATATATAGATATATATACAGATACATACACATATACAGACAGATATTAATGTCTACAGATATGTATGTATATGAATATCTCTCTCTCTCCTCTCCTCTCTCTCTCTCTCTATATATATATATATATATATATATATATATATATATATATACTGAGAGAGGCACATGTGTGCAGATGTATTGCAACAGGTGCCTGGTGACAAAGGCATGGACTGAACACAAGTGTGGATACTGGAGTACCATACCCCATTTCAAAACACTTACACCACTAACCACCAGATAGGTGGTTGCCTGCCTACTACTGGATGTGTCAGGAGGGAACATGGGAAACAAGTGTACAATAGCCCCCCCCTTTGATATTCACAGTGGCACACTAGTCTTGTAATACCTGTACATGGTACATGTCAGCACAAATGGTGTGTCAGCTAGGGAAATGTACACCTCACAATGTCCTACACGGTATGTACCTCCCATGACAACTACAGAAAGGGAGAAGGACACAGTCATACCTAACAAACAGTGATAATGCCCTCAAACACATTACCTATGCAGAGTGACTGACAAAACCACAGATAGAGTGCCTTTCATACTACCTACACAGAGGTTACCACTGCTGGATATACATAGTTAAGTCACACCCATAACAGTTGTCCAACAACCATGGTAACACCTCACAATATCCCCAGCCTAAATTACTTATGTCTGTCATCCTGGGCACAGCAGTAAAGAGCACATGGTGGAGGTACAGGTTCCTACCCACAAATAAGCCATACCCTGGAGTAAACCACCCAGCATTAAGAAGCAAGGCTCCCCATTAGTAGATGTCAGACATACCCCTGTTGAATGTTATGCAGATAGGTAATATGCCATATGAGTCACCTTGTGTAACTGTTTGACAGGAGCAAGTACAATCACATTACATGTGTCCCAAGGGTCAGGGTAGCATAACAGTATGCTGCTGTAGGCCCAGGGCCAGTAGCATACTACCTACCTATGACACAATGCACACACACATGTACTCATTGCAATACCAACTATGTGAGGTGGAATGAGTGTGCCACTGACTGTGTGCAAGGTCTGTAATGGTGTGATTGCTCAGCATGACTTTGTGTCTGTCATGGTAGTGTGTGTCCTTGGTGTGAGGCCAGAGAAAGATGTGTCAGGTATTGGGATACAAACATACTATATTGTCATATGTTGTGCTGTGGTTCCCTGTATGTGACTGCGGTGTAGGTAGGGTTATGGCAACAAAGGCTAGGGTGCATTACCAGTGAAATTTTTACTGTGCATTGCATGCATTGCATGGGTTGACAATGTTCCCCATCCATTACCTTGATACAAAACCCCAGTGTGAGGTTGTGCATTGGACCTCAAATAGTGTGCCGACTGCTGGAGTATACTAGTTTGTTGTATGGATTGTGCCAGGCACTGTCACACAGTTGTTGGCTGAGCACTGATATGTGGTCATTTACATGTGTATCCGGATGCTATATATGGCAGTTCAGTGATATCACTACAGTAGAGTATTATGTGTGCCATATCACTTGCTCACATATTTTCTTTTCCTTCCAGGGCGATGGTGCACCAGCGCAACCCCACGTCCTCTGCTGCAGAGGAAGAGGAGATACACCAGAGCCTGGTGCGGTATTTTGCCACACTCTTTTCCCGCACCAGCCAGAACCAGCAAGAGAGGGCTGCACTGTGGCAAGACCTTGTCCGCCGGGTAAATGACATAGGCATGCATAACCAGACATATGAACAGGTACGCCATCACTGCAGTGATTTAATTAGAAATGTCCGTCAGCGTGCATCTAATATCCACAGGCAACAGCTTGTCACAGGTGGTGGGGTGGCTATACACCCCCCCTCACCAGACTGGAGGGGCTCCTCCTAAGTGTTGTGGCTCCAGCCCAACAACAACAACATCCGCAGACATGTGTAATGATGGAGGCTGGAGCCACCTAGCATGTGGACTTGGAGCGTGCAGGTAACATGCCATATCTATAGTTGACTGTTCTCTACACTGGTAGTTTATGCATGTGTGAGGTGTGTACTGCGTTTGTAGCTGTTATCCTGGTAATTATTGTGCAAGAGTGATATTCTCAATATCAGCAGTAGACCTGTGAAAGCCAACTGTTGTACTACTGAACTGTATCATACTCATAGTATCAATGGCACAGTTGTGCCCACTGACAATAAATGTCTTATTTGTGCAGGTCCCTCTGGTGTAACAGCAATGCAGCCAATCCATGCTGGTGAGTGTGTAATAACAATACCTTTAATACTAATGATAATAATAGTAATAATACCCTCAAACAGTATTGCTATGTGTTACAGGTGTGTTTGTGTCTGTGTGTTTGTATCTCATGTACTGAGGAGTGTGCATGTGTGCATGTGTTCATGTGCCCATGTACCCATGTGTGCATGCGTGCATGTGTGCATGTGTCCATGTGCCCATGTGCGCATGTGTGCATGTGTGCATGTGCCCATGTGTGCATGTGTGCATATGTGCATGTGCCCATGTGTCCAGGTGTGCATGTGCCCATGTGTGCATGTGCACATGTGCGCATGTGCGCATGTGTGCATGTGTACATGTGCCCGTGTGCATCTGTGGTAACATTGTGTACACATTGTAAACTGTGTTTCCTGTCTTCCTCTCACAGGTTCTGGTGTTACTCTGGTGGTGTGCAGCAGGGAACCTGAATCCACTGCTGGGGATAGTGATAATGATGATACCTGTGTAATGGTTCCCCATTGGCCCTTTTTGTTGTCAATTATAAAGGAATTCCCAATACTATTCTAGCATGTCCAAAGGTCAGTTGTCAATCTCCTCTCTGGTCCAGCTGGTGAATCTGAGAATCTTGAGGCAATGTTACAACTGCCTCATGTACACAGACAACCCTCTCCTCCTCCCAACAAATTCCAACACATGTGAGAGATGCAACCATATAGCCAAACTGGAGGCTAAGCTCTCTCAACTCAGTACTGGCGAAACCTGTCAGGAGGAGAAGGAAACCACAGTCACTACAATTCCAGTCTCACATAGACCTACCAAGACAGCAATCCAAACACATAAACACACAAAAACATACTCGGAGTCTCTAAATAAAAATCTGCCTAAGCAGCAGACACCTCCAAAGCAGACGCACAAGCAACCGCTACCCCAGAACAGAACACGTGCAACACATAGCTCACAAAGCCAGTGTGCCAAACAGTCACAGCCCTTAAGGCTAAACAACACACCTGATACACTTGTAATAGGTGCCTCCATTGTCAGGCACACTGACGTCCCACTCACCAGGCTGAACAAGGAGAAGGTCACGGTGAGATGCCTGTTGGGTGCTATGATCCGCCACATAACACAAGCACACAGGTCACTCCAAGGCATGTACAAATATGGCTCAGTCATTGTCCATGCCAGTGTGAATGACCTGAGACGTACCTCCCTGCACTACATGATAAGAGACATAGAGGAGGTCTCTGAGCATGTGGCCCAGGCTGGTATGACCCTGACCTTGAGTAGCATCTTACCCTCACCAAGAATGATGCCACAATATGAAGACAAGATGAACAATTTCAACAATTGGCTTATGTTTCTGTGTCATTCAAAGGGGATCCAATGCCTGTCAGCCTGGGATGACATGCTCGACAAGCCACAATGCTTTGCTAGGAACGGCTTGCACCTGTCACCCCTGGGCTTTCGGATATTGGCAAAGGCTCTTGCTACCCCCATAGTGCCTTTTTTAGGCAAGGCTCAAAAGACAAAACCACCTCCATAGGTATCACAAGGGATAGGAACTAATAGTAATGCTACTCAATGCCAGCAGTGTAAACCTCAAGATGCATGCAGTGGAAACTGTCCTTAGCATGGAGAACATCAATATCTGTGCAGTAACAGAATCCTGGTTCAAGGCTCCCGAGAGCACCCCAGCACTGCCAGGTTATACCTCATACCATGCTTGTCGGCCCCAAAACTTGCACCAAACCAGAACAGGAGGGGGAGTATCAATATTCGTCAAAGATACACACACCTCCAGGTTGGTGGCACAACATGAAGCATCAGAGACTATCCATGTGCAACTAACAGTGGGTAAAACTGCCTTCCAGTTCATAGCCTGGCACACACCACCCTCCCAAACCCAGGAACCCCACTTGGCCTTCCTGAGAACACTGGAAATATGAAGGTCTCTCCAAACACCATTATATTGGTGGACTGCAACTACCCAAACATAGACTGGG
Organism: Protopterus annectens; assembly: GCF_019279795.1. Lineage (NCBI taxonomy): Eukaryota > Metazoa > Chordata > Ceratodontiformes > Protopteridae > Protopterus > Protopterus annectens. The sequence goes on from NC_056741.1 coordinate 430,065,729, forward strand.
AGCATTACTCTAGCTCCAACACCCTAGCTCAAAGGTTCCTAGCATTTATACACTCAAATGCTATGGAACAACTTGATACCACTCCCACAAGAGGGGGAAACATACAGGACCTGTTCATCACCAACATGGGGACTCTATGCTCCAGACCAGAAGTGTACCCCTCACTGGTAAGATCAGACCATAAACTAATCTCACTGGATATTCACATCCCAACCCCACCCCTGCCCACAAAACCACAGTGTAAAACTTCTCTACAGCAAATTCCACACCCCTCAAAACCGAGGTGGAATCCTTCAAAGCCCCCGGGCCTGTGGAAAATACGGCCCAGACCACAGAATCCTTTATAAACACATTCTATGAACACCTTCAGGAATGCATGGATCATGCAATCCCAAATAAAAACAAGACCCAATCCTACAAAGGCATACGTCCTGTCTGGTGGACCACAGCCATAAACAAACTATACAATAGAAGGAGGAAGCTACTACATGATAGAGGAAAATCCCAAAAATGGGAGGCATCTCTGTTCAGTGTTAGCAAAATACTACGGGCACTCATAAAATCATCTAAGGCCAGCTTCAAGAGATGAAATGCACAGGACAATAAGGATAATCACAAGGCTTTCTTTAGTTATGTTAGGAACCTGGGTGGGAATTCCCAGATATGCTCAGAATTAGTCCAAAATGACAAAAAACTACACCGAACCCACAGACATTGCCAACATCCTAGCTGACAGGTTCAGCGCAAACTTCTCTCCCCCCCTCCCCACCAGAAGGGCAAATATCTATCCCAGCAGAGTGCTGCCCCCCTGACATCTCAGATGCTCGGGTAAGAGCCGCCCTCTCCAAAGCAAATAACACAGCATCAATGGGAACAGACGGTGTCCCGGGCTGCATCCTACATGAACTCTAAGATGAGCTAAACCCAAACATAAAACTACTGTTTAGTCTCAGCCTTACCACAGGTTATATACCCAAAGAGTGGTGTACAGCAACAGTGGTCCCTCTCCACAAAGGTGGTGCCTCAATGGATCCTGGAAACTATCACCCCATAAGCCTGACTAGCTTGGTCTGCAAAGCTATGGAAAGGATCATCATGGACCTCATGCATAAAGATATTGGGGACGTACAGACACTGGATCCTACCCAGTTTGACTTTAAGGGCAGATCCTGCCTCTTAAACCTGGTTGATTTCTTTGAAACAGTCACCAAGGCCATTGACAAGGGGAAGGTGATCCACACAGCCTACCTGGACCTTGGAAAAGGCTTCGATACAATACCCCACTCGGGCATTATAGATAAGCTCACCAGCTTAAATATACAGCCCTATGTCACTAGATAGGTTGCAAACTGGCTCAAGGACAGAACCAACATGGTTAGAATTGCTGGAGCCATGTCAGACTCCAAACCAGTTACAAGTGGCATCCCACAAGGCTCAGTCCTGGGACCTCTCCTGTTTGGTATATATGTCTCGGAGGTACAGGCCAACACGGAAGGACTGTGGCTGACCAAGTTTGCGGATGACTGCAAACTGGGCGCTATAATTGACTCTCCAGCTGACACAACCATCCTCCAAAAGGGCCTCATAGAAACAGACAACTGGTGCCAGAGCTATGGCCTCAAGCTAAATGCCACAAAGTGTATAGTCATCCCCTTTGGCAAAAACAAAGTGGCCACAAATGACCACATAGGTGGTAATCCATTACTTACGGAAGAAGTAATTAAGGACATGGGGACCGAAGTTGATAGCAATCTCTCATTTGACGACCACGTGGCCAAAGTGGTTAGAAAAACATTTTATATAGCCCACCTAATCATGACAGGATTCACATCTAGATCAGGGGAGATCATTGTGCCTCTTTACTCATCCCTCATCAGGACCATAATTGAGTACAATGCCCCTTTTGGGATTTACCATATCAGACACCTGCAGCAACTGGAAAGACCACAAAAGTACCTCATCAAGAGGATCAAAGGGCTCAAACAGATGCCATATGCTGCCCGGTTAACATAACTCCATACTCAGTGGCATACCGCCTGCTCAGAGGCGGTAGTCACGGTTCGAGCCCAAACAACATCATTTTTTATTTTTAGTGAAATAAGCACGAAACGATCCCCTGACATATATGTACATATATATAACTATAATTTAAGTAAAATGTAATGAAATAGGCCATGTATTTTGAAGAAATCTGATACAATAAAAAAAAAAATTTTATAAGTGCCCATAGTTGAGCAACGCTCAAACAAGCTGAGTATAACTGCCCGCAGGTGACCAGTGGTTTAACAGGTGTAATATGCGTGCCCAGAGTTGAACAGCACTTTAACACCCTGAAACTGTGTGCCCGTAGTTGAGCAACATTTGTCATAGTGTAATATGCATGCTCATAGCGAAATAACGCGTTAACCAGCGTAACCCATTTGCGAGGAGCTGCGCAGCACGCCAACCGGCTTACCGGCGGGCAATGTTGAGCAACCTGTATCAAAGCCGCCTTTATACAGACACACCTCCTAGCCTGTCTAGACAGTAGTAAAATAAAAAAAAAAGCAATGCCCAGGCTCGAATCCAGGATACTGCGCATCAAAGTCAAAGTACTGAACCACTAAGCCATGACAGCTGTACTGAAAAATGCAGTATTAGCTTATATATAAAAATGAATGGAAATAGAAGCATGACAAAGCAGTTTTTTTAAGCTGATACAATGCCAAAATGGCCAATCACAGATAAGTGCGGGAAAAACGGCATATATAAGCCCCATAGGCGGGAATACACAGCATAACTGATTGTGGAACCTATTTGCAGTCAGGATGGCAGGTGTAGGAGAGGGTAGTCACATCCGAGCACAGAGGTGGGGTGTTGAAGAGTCAAAATATATGGTTTGGCTCCTAGTCCATGATCATGAGGCTCAACTCATGCAGGGCCAGGTTCTGTAGGGAGCGCACAAGGCAGAGGCATGGAACTGGTTGGTACATGATCTTACCAGTGCCACAGGCATACCAAGGACTGGTGAACAGGTCCATCACCACTATACAGACCTGAAGAGATGAAAGCAGGACCAACTGAACTGTTGGATCCAGGAGGCCCGGCAAATGCCCAACACCCCACTACTAAGTATCCACATAATTACGTATGTAAGGAATTATCCTAGCTGATATTATGGAGATGTATGTTCCAATATTACTTCATTTATATTACAGCTACAGGTGTGCATTCTACGAATCGGCGAGCCTATGGTGATAGGCTGGAGCGGTTGCACCACCAGGCAGGTTAGTAATTATTTTTCTGTAATTGTTATACAATATAGGTGACAGCTTGCAAAAGAGTTCAGTGTAGTTACATATTAATAAAGTTCAAATAACACTAGAAGACAGATTCTGCTAGTACTGTATGATTACATAAGTGATGCAGCCTGTAATCCAGAAATAAAAATTAAACAAGTCTGAAATAGAGATTTCCCACCTGTATTGTAATATCAGATAACCTGCTGCAGACTGAAAATTAGTGGTAAACAAGCTAAAGACAATAGACATGTGTCAAATACATCCCCTTTGAAAATCTGCCATATGAAACAAGTGAGTCTGTTGGAAAGGATTGTTGTAACCAAGTATGACATGTTAATAACGCCTAGAATAAAGTACCATCTTGAATTGTAAAAATAAAACAAGTGAGAGTGTGAGAAAGAGGTATGACTCGACCAAGAAAGCTGTTATAACTTCTAAATAAAGTATACTGCAGTCAGTACATAATGAAATGAATGAGACAGCCACAACCAAACAGTGAAATGTTTGAAATAAAGTACTGAAGCTGGGATTTGTCTGTCCCACAATTTGGATATGTTGCTGTACCCTTGCAATATGGAGATAGTATGGTTGTATGAAATAATGAACATCCACAGTTGTCTAGAGCCATATAAATGAAATGTAGCAGGATGACGTACCTGAACACAGCCAGATATGAATGTGTATGAATAAAAATGCAACGTATATTAATGTAGCAGTAACAGTCCCATCACCAACATTCCTAAGGTTACATATAGGAAACTGTACTAAGATCTGTAGGGTATATATATCTGCAGCTACTAGAGATGTACAGCATATGTATAGGTAGTTGAAGTTGTTAATGAAATATTTCTTCACCCTACCCTATATTTACAAATAATGCCATTCCACAACAAACTGGGTATGTGTATTCACAATTAATTCGTATGGACATTTGTCCTGTTGGTTCAAACATATTTGCACGTACGTTGATGCATGTGCCCTGTTCACATATCCAAACCTGATGGCCTGTTGCCATCAGTCAACCTTGCATGCTGTTGGATTGTGTACTGTTGTTCAAAATATGCATGTGTTATGCTTGCTGTTCAATCTTTAGAATTCATGGGTGTGTGGTTAATGGGAATACTGATGCATGCTGTTACAACTAATTTTGAATGGTATTGTTTGTTACTAACCCAAAATGTCATAAAATATTGCTAAACATAGGACAACAGGGAAGGCGGGTTCCAGCGGACCCACCTCTCCCACCTCAGCTGGCGAGTGCAACTGGCACTAGTGCCCAGGCCGGAACCTCCTCCAGTAGCCCTGTGCCACCTTCGGGTGGAAGCACTGCAGGGGATGGAGCTCATCCCCCCTCTGCAAGCGTGGCCAGAGGAGACCGTCCACTCACCTTCCAAAGTGTCCGGTCTGTGGTGCGTAGCAAGATCAGGCATTCTGTGCTTGAACCCCTACGCCAGCTTGAGGCTCAGGTGGTGCAACTCATGGGTGTGCCTGCTGCCCATCCTACACAGCCCCCAGCACAGCCCCATCCTGGGCTGTGAAGGCACAGTGGCAACTGTCCATGGGTGGGGATCTCAGTTCCACTGTTGCCATCTGTGGGCTCATGGGCTCGCGATATCCAAACATCCGTCCCCATCAATTGTTTCCCCCCCAACATGTGTCATACTCTGCCCCTGTATGCGTCTTGTTTGTCTTGTCTGTTAACCTCCCCTACCTACCTCCCCAAATATACCTACTTCCTGTACCTCACATTCCACTCTCACCTGAAAAAAACATAAAAAAGGGCACTCTGTTCCCGCAAAAAAAATTACGCCCCATACATAGCTGCCCATTTTGCAGACATGTCTGCTGGACATGTGAACTGGTAATTACAATTGGCTGTACAACATATTTTGTTGTCCTCACCCCTCTCTCAGTGGTGGAAGGTTTCAAATTTCACACCAAATTACACATATATACACAGCTGTTGCTGATAAAGAAATGGGCAGCTATGGACCTTTCCTACATCCTTCCTGCAAATCCCGAGCTTGTTTTCCTACTGTCCTACTCTCTTTGTGCCCCCTTTTTCACCACTTTCCTATCTCCCCATTTTCTTTTCTTTCAAAGAAATTAGCGCGGGTGTGCACGAGAGTAAGCACTTTTAAGCAGTTGTAAGCGGATGTGCGCTTGTGTGCACTTAGCTAAGCATGTGTGCATTTAGCTAAGCGTGTGCCAAAGCTAGCGAACAGTGCGTGAGCTTCGCGCAAACCAGCGCTAACCCGCTTACAACTGCTTAAAAGTGCCTTAGTCACTCTGAATGACAAGGCCTGTAGTCTGCATAGCAGCAAAATAAAATTCCTCTGTCAGTCTTGAACCCAGGACCTTGGAAACACTAGTCTGCATGACTTACCACTAAGCCATGACTCCCTGTGAAATGTACTAACAGTAGGCTGAAAGGTGTTTTATCCCACATAATTGTAACTGTCAATTACTGAAAGTATGCACTACTTGCATGGCAGAAATGGTGTAGTAATACATATGCTCAAAATACCCCACAGTCACAACTGCAGAATATCTGAAATATATCACGGGTGTATCCCACTGATATGTACCATTCTCTGAGGCTGATAAAAGATACACCTGAGAGTATATGAGCCCTGCAAGTGTCACAAACTCACAGGCATATCATTCCGTCTGCTGTCACACACTCTGTGAATAGCTGTAGAATAGCTACCACAAGCACACCCGCATGTAGGTGTACAACCCACAAATATCAAAGGATGTAGCCAACTAATAGGACAGTATAGCAGTTTTCAAGCGCTGCATGCGCCTGCTATCCATAACTGTTAATACAAAGTACAAGGCCCCACTACTGCTCAGCAGCAAAATAAAATACCCTTGTAGGTGTCAAGCCCCACACCTTGACCAGACCAGACTGCATGCAGTACCACCAAACCACAACAAACATATAAGGAATTGCTGCTGAAAGAAATATAGCAAGCATTACAAGGAGTGAATGTAAATGGAAAATAGGAAAGCCATAGCAACACATTCCAGTAAAGACACCTAGCAGGCATTCAAGGAGTGAATGTAAAGGCCAAATAGTGAAGCCATAGCAACAAATTGCAAGAGCCACTGCTGTATACCAGTTACTCCACAAGTCCCACAGGAAAGCACATACTCCCATTTAAACAGTATTAGTATTATTAGGTGTCAGTTAACATACACACTGAGAAGAATAAACTGGAGGAAGCAATAGTCAGGTTTCAGTACAACATGCATTTCAGTGCCTACAACACAGCCTGAAATATGAGAGACATACCAACCTTTACACTCACAGAACAGTGTCCACAGCATACCAGCATGGTCCCCACCTTGAAAATCTGAAAGGGCTACGCCTACCTAACCTAACATTTTATAGCATTGTCCTGAAATCACAGTGAGAACTGCAATTACCACACAGCAGGCTGCATGCAATTAGTAAATGCTGGCTAACAATTGGTGCAGAGGCCATCACATGCACATGTGCATATACCTACAAAAGCAGCCTGTACTCCCAGTCCATACATGCAATACTTTCATTGCAACATCCGGAGGGAGAGAGAGAGAAAAGGGGAAAAAGAGACACAGAGAGAGGCATAAAAAAAAACAATAAAAACCAGCAAGCTAGCCAGCAGCAGGCCACCAAGCAGCAAGCAATCACAAACAGCAGTGACAAACAAAGGTGATGTAAACTAATAATCTAATAGTCTACATACTGTGAACCCTCCATATGTGTTAGCAGTCTGTATCTATATATATCTATATATATATATATATATATATATATATATATATATATATATATATACATATATATATATAAATGTGCATAGGACAGGGGACATACTGCAACTGTTAGTGAAGGCTGGACATACATATGTATTTGAAGGTTGCTATGTGCACATATCAATGTAGGTTGTAGTGCAACTTACAATGTAGGTTGTACAGTAATGGATGTTTAGCAGTATGTTAGTGTGTGTATTTGTATGTGTAAATAAAAAGGTATATATATATATATATATATATATATATATATATATATATATATATATATTATATATATGTATATATATATATATATATATATATATATATATATATATATATATATATATATATATATATATATATATGCATATATGTATACATAGATAGAGAGGGATGTATAAATAGACATATATAGATAGATAGATAGATAGATAGATAGATAGATAGATAGATAGAATATGTATATACATATATATGTAATAGACACATACATATATAGATATATATATAGATACACATATACAGACAGATATGAATGTCTGCAGATATGTATGTATATGAATATCTCTCTCCCCCCCCCCTCTCTCTCTCTCTCTCTGTCCCTCTCTCTCTCTATATATATATATATATATATATATATATATATATATATATATAATATGCATATATGTATACATAGATAGAGAGGGATGTATAAATAGATAGACATATATAGATAGATAGATAGATAGATAGATAGATAGATAGATAGATAGATAGAATATGTATATACATATATATGTAATAGACACATACATATATATATATATATATATATATATATATATATAGATACATACACATATACAGACAGATATGAATGTCTACAGATATGTATGTATATGAATATCTCTCTCTCTCTCTCTCTCTCTCTCTCTCTCTCTCTCTCTCTCTCTATATATATATATATATATATATATATATACTGAGAGAGGCACATGTGTGCAGATGTATTGCAACAGGTGCCTGGTGACAAAGGCATGGATTGAACACCAGTGTGGATAGTGGATACTGGAGTACCATAACCCATTCCAAAACACTTACACCACTAACCACCACATAGGTGGTTGCTAGCCTACTACTGGATGTGTCAGGAGGGAACATGAGAAACAAGTGTACAATAGCCCCCCCTTTGATATTCACAGTGGCACACTAGTCTTGTAATACCTGTACATGGTACATGTCAGCACAAATGGTGTGTCAGCTAGGGAAATGTAGGTCACTGTACTCCTCTACACCTCACAATGTCCTACACGGTATGTACCTCCCATTACAACTACAGAAAGGGAGAAGGACACAGTCATACCTAACAAACAGTGATAATGCCCTCAAACACATTACCTATGCAGAGTGACTGACAAAACCACAGATAGAGTGCCTTTCATACTACCTACACAGAGGTTACCACTGCTGGATATACATAGTTAAGTCACACCCATAACAGTTGTCCAACAACCATGGTAACACCTCACAATATCCCCAGCCTAAATGACTTATGTCTGTCATCCTTGGCACAACAGTAAAGAGCACATGGTGGAGGTACAGGTTCCTACCCACAAATAAGCCATACCCTGGAGTAAACCACCCAGCATTAAGAAGCAAGGCTCCCCATTAGTAGATGTCAGACATACCCCTGTTGAATGTTATGCAGATAGGTAATATGCCATATGAGTCACCCTGTTTAACTGTTTGACAGGAGCAAGTACAATCACATTACATGTGTCCCAAGGGTCAGGGTAGCATAACAGTATGCTGCTGTAGGCCCAGGGCCAGTAGCATATTACCTACCTATGACACAATGCACACACACATGTATTCATTGCAATACCAACTATGTGAGGTGGAATGAGTGTGCCACTGACTGTGTGCAAAGTCTGTAATGGTGTGATTGCTCAGCATGACTTTGTGTCTGTCATGGTAGTGTGTGTCCTTGGTGTGATGCCAGAGAAAGATGTGTCAGGTATTGGGATACAAACATACTACATTGCCATATGTTGTGCTGTGGTTCCCTGTATGTGACTGCGGTGTAGGTAGGGTTATGGCAACAAAGGCTAGGGTGCATTACCAGTGAAATTTTTACTGTGCATTGCATGCATTGCATGGGTTGACAATGTTCCCAATCCATTACCTTGATACAAAACCCCAGTGTGAGGTTGTGCAGTGGACCTCAAATAGTGTGCCGACTGCTGGAGTATACTAGTTTGTTGTATGGATTGTGCCAGGCACTGTCACACAGTTGTTGGCTGAGCACTGATATGTGGTCATTTACATGTGTATCCCCTAATAGACAGACAGATGCTATATGTGGCAGTTCAGTGATATCACTACAGTAGAGTATTATGTGTGCCATATCACTTGCTCACATATTTTTCTTTTCCTTCCAGGGCGATGGTGCACCAGCGCAACCCCATGTACTCTGCTGCAGAGGAAGAGGAGATACACCAGAGCCTGGTGCGGGATTTTGCCACACTCTTTTCCTGCACCAGCCGGAACCAGCAAGAGAGGGCTGCACTGTGGCAAGACCTTGTCCGTCGGGTAAATGACATAGGCATGCATAACTGGACATATGAGCAGGTACGCCATCACTGCAGTGATTTAATTAGAAATGTCCATCAGCGTACATCTGATATCCACAGTCAACAGCTTGCCACAGGTTGTTGGGTGGCTATACACCCCCCCTCACCAGACTGGAGGGGCTCCTCCTAAGTGTTGTGGCTCCAGCCCAACAACAACAACATCCACAGACATGTGTAATGATGGAGGCTGGAGCCACCTAGCATGTGGACTTAGAGCGTGCAGGTAACATGCCATATCTATAGTTGACTGTTCTCTACACTGGTAGTTCATGCATGTGTGAGGTGTGTACTGCGTTTGTAGCTGTTATCCTGGTAATTATTGTGCAAGAGTGATATTCTCAATATCAGCAGTAGACCTGTGAAAGCCAACTGTTGTACTACTGAACTGTATCATACTCACAGTATCAATGGCACAGTTGTGCCCACTGACAATAAATGTCTTATTTGTGCAGGTCCCTCTGGTGTAACAGCAACGCAGCCAATCCATGCTGGTGAGTGTGTAATAACAATACCTTTAGTGCTAATGATAATAATAGTAATAATACCCTCAAACAGTATTGCTATGTGTTTGATTACAGGTGTGTTTGTGTCTGTGTGTTTGTATCTCATGTACTGAAGAGTGTGCATGTGTGCATGTGTTCATGTGCCCATGTGCCCATGTGTGCATGTGTGCATGTGTCCATGTGCCCATGTGCGCATGTGTGCATGTGTGCATGTGTGCATGTGCCCATGTGTGCATGTGTGCATGTGTGCATGTGCCCATGTGTCCATGTGTGCATGTGTCCATGTGTGCATGTGCGCATGTGTGCATGTGTGTATGTGTACATGTTCCCGTGTGCATCTGTGGTAACATTGTGTACACATTGTAAACTGTGTTTCCTGTCTTCCTCTCACATGTTTTGGTGTTACTCTGGTGGTGTGCAGCAGGGAACCTGAATCCACTGCTGGGGATAGTGATAATGATGATACCTGTGTAATGGTTCCCCATTGGCCCTTTTTGTTGTCAATTATAAAGGAATTCCCAATACTATTCTAGCATGTCCAAAGGTCATTTGTCAATCTCCTCTCTGGTCCAGCTGGTGAATCTGGGAATCTTGAGGCAATGTTACAACTGCCTCATGTACACAGACAACCCTCTCCTCCTCCCAACAAATTCCAACACATGTGAGAGATGCAACCATATAGCCAAACTGGAGGCTAAGCTCTCTCAACTCAGTACTGGCGAAACCTGTCAGGAGGAGAAGGAAACCACAGTCACTACAATTCCAGTCTCACATAGACCTACCAAGACAGCAATCCAAACACATAAACACACAAAAACATACTCGGAGTCTCTAAATAAAAATCTGCCTAAGCAGCAGACACCTCCAAAGCAGACACACAAGCAACCACTACCCCAGAACAGAACACGTGCAACACATAGCTCACAAAGCCAGTGTGCCGAACAGTCACAGCCCTTAAGGCTAAACAACACACCTGATACACTTGTAATAGATGCCTCTATCATCAGGCACACTGACGTCCCGCTCACCAGGCTGAACAAGGAGAAGGTCACGGTGAGATGCCTGTTGGGCGCTATGATCTGCCACATAACACAAGCACACAGGTCACTCCAAGGCATGTACAAATATGACTCAGTCATTGTCCATGCCAGTGTGAATGTCCTGAGATGTACCTCCCTAGACTACATGATAAGAGACATAGAGGAGCTCTCTGAGCACGTGGCCCAGGCTGGTATGACCCTGACCTTGAGTAGCATCTTACCCTCACCAAGAATGATGCCACAATATGAAGACAAGATGAACAATTTCAACAATTGGCTTAAGTTTCAGTGTCATTCAAAGGGGATCCAATGCCTGTCAGCCTGGGATGACATGCTCGACAAGCCACAATGCTTTGCTAGGGACGGCTTGCACCTGTCACCCCTGGGCTTTCGGATATTGGCAAAGGCTCTTGCTACCCCCATAGTGCCTTTTTTAGGCAAGGCTCAAAAGACAAAACCACCTCCATAGATATCACAAGGGATAGGAACTAATAGTAATGCTACTCAACGCCAGCAGTGTAAACCTCAAGATGCATGCACTGGAAACTGTCCTTAGCATGGAGAACATCAATATCTGTGCAGTAACAGAATCCTGGTTCAAGGCTCCCGAGAGCACCCCATCACTGCCAGGTTATACCTCATACCATGCTTGTCGGCCCCAAAAGTTGCACCGAACCAGAACAGGAAGGGGAGCATCAATATTCGTCAAAGATACACACACCTCCAGGTTGGTGGCACAGCACGAAGCATCAGAGACTATCCATGTGCAACTAACAGTGGGTAAAACTGCCTTCCAGTTCATAGCCTGGCACACACCACCCTCCCAAACCCAGGAACCCCACTTGGCCTTCCTGAGAACACTGGAAATATGAAGGTCTCTCCAAACACCATTATATTGGTGGACTGCAACTACCCAAACATAGACTGGGAGCATTACTCTAGCTCCAACACCCTAGCTCAAAGGTTCCTAGCATTTATTCACTAAAATGCTATGGAACAACTTGTTACCACTCCCACAAGAGGGGGAAACATACAGGACCTGTTCATCACCAACATGGGGACTTTATGCTCCAGACCAGAAGTGTACCCCTCACTGGTAAGATCAGACCATAAACTAATCTCACTGGATATTCACATCCCAACCCCACCCCCTGCCCACAAAACCACAGTGTAAAACTTCTCTACAGCAAATTCCACACCCCTCAAAACCGAGGTGGAATCCTTCAAAGCCCCCGGGCCTGTGGAAAATACGGCCCAGACCACAGAATCCTTTATAAACGCATTCTGTGAACACCTTCAGGAATGCGTGGATCATGCAATCCCAAATAAAAACAAGACCCAATCCTACAAAGGCAGACGTCCTGTCTGGTGGACCACAGCCATAAACAAACTATACAATAGAAGGAGGAAGCTACTACATGATAGAGGAAAATCCCAAAAAGGGGAGGCATCTCTGTTCAGTGTTAGCAAAATACTACGGGCACTCATAAAATCATCTAAGGCCAGCTTTGAGAGATGAAATGCACAGGACACTAAGGATAATCACAAGGCTTTCTTTAGTTATGTTAGGAACCTGGGTGGGAATTCCCAGATATGCTCAGAATTAGTCCAAAATGACAAAAACTACACCGAACCCACAGACATTGCCAACATCCTAGCTGACAGGTTCAGTGCAAACTTCTCCCCCCCCTCCCCACCAGAAGGGCAAATATCTATCCCAGCAGAGTGCTGCCCCCCTGACATCTCAGATACTCGGGTAAGAGCCGCCCTCTCCAAAGCAAATAACACAGCATCAATGGGACCAGACGGTGTCCCGGGCTGCATCCTACATGAACTCCAAGATGAGCTAAACCCAAACATAAAACTACTGTTCAATCTCAGCCTTACCACAGGTTATGTACCCAAAGAGTGGCATACAGCAACAATGGTCCCTCTCCACAAAGGTGGTGCCTCAACGGATCCTGGAAACTATCGCCCCATAAGCCTGACTAGCTTGGTCTGCAAAGCTATGGAAAGGATCATCATGGACCTCATACATAAAGATATTGGGGACCTACAGACACTGGATCCTACCCAGTTTGACTTTAAGGGCAGATCCTGCCTCTTAAACCTGGTTGATTTCTTTGAAACAGTCACCAAGGCCATTGACAAGGGGAAGGTGATCCACACAGCCTACCTGGACCTCGGAAAAGGCTTTGATACAATACCCCACTCGGGCATTATAGATAAGCTCACCAGCTTAAATATACAGCCCTATGTCACTAGATAGGTTGCAAACTGGCTCAAGGACAGAACCCAGATGGTTAGAATTGCTGGAGCCATGTCAGACTCCAAACCAGTTACAAGTGGCATCCCACAAGGCTCAGTCCTGGGACCTCTCCTGCTTGATATATATGTCTCGGAGGTACAGGCCAACATGGAAGGACTGTGACTGACCAAGTTTGCAGATGACTGCAAACTGGGCGCTATAATTGACTCTCCAGCTGACACAACCATCCTCCAAAAGGGCCTCATAGAAACAGACAACTGGTGCCAGAGCTATGGCCTCAAGCTAAATGCCACAAAGTGTATAGTCATCCCCTTTGGCAAAAACAAAGTGGCCACAAATGACCACATAGGTGGTAATCCATTACTTACGGAAGAAGTAATTAAGGACATGGGGACCGAAGTTGATAGCAATCTCTCATTTGACGACCATGTGGCCAAAGTGGTTAGAAAAACATTTTATATAGCCCACCTAATCATGACAGGATTCACATCTAGATCAGGGGAGGTCATTGTGCCTCTTTACTCATCCCTCATCAGGACCATAATTGAGTACAATGCCCCTTTTGGGATTTACCATACCAGACACCTGCAGCAACTGGAAAGACCACAAAAGTACCTCACCAAGAGGATCAAAGGGCTCAAACAGATGCCATATGCTGCCCGGTTAACATAACTCCATACTCAGTGGCATACTGCCTGCTCAGAGGCGATCTGTGCCAGACGTATAATGCCATGTCCAACCCAGAAGTAATGGACATGCTGCATCTCAGAAAATCCAACTCCCATCGAGCTTTGCACTCGAGAGACTTGAACCTCAGCACTGACATCAATAGGACATGCTGGAGGGACAGATTCATAACCCAGAGGCTCCCTTCACTCTGGAATAAAATCCCAGTCCAGGTTAGGCAGAGTCCCTCATTGACTCTCTTCAAGAGGAATCATGATGAGTGGATGGGGGATCATAGGTGTACCCCGAGTATCACTTCTGTGTCAATGTTAGACAGAGGCACAGTATACTAACCTCAGAAAAGGGCATAGCAACATTAATCTAAAATGGGTGGCGAAAGCCAAACACACTCTGGCTTGGCTTATAAATGCCCTAGGGCAGATAGCCTAGTATGAACCTATGAACCTATGAACCTATGTACCTATACCCACACCCCCAGGTTGTTGCCACAGTGTGGCGCATCACAGACTATCCACAAGCAACTAACAGTGGGTTAAACTGACTTCCAGTTCATAGCCTGCTACGGACCACCCTCCTAAACTCAGGTAACCCACTTGGCCGACTTAAGAATACATGAATATCTGCAGGTGTCTCCAAACAACAATATATTGGGCAGCTTCATTTACCCACACATAGACTGGGAGCATTACTGTAGCTCCAACACCCTAGGTGAAAGGTTCCTAGAATCCATACACTCAATTGCTATGGAACAACTTATTACCACTCCCACAAGAGGGGAAAACATGCTGCACCTGATCATCACCAACATGCTCCAGACCAGAAGTGTATCCCTCGCTGGTAAGATGACACCATAGATTACTCTCACTGTATATTCACATACCAAATGCAGCCCCTGCACAGAAAACCACAGTCAAAAAGTTGTGTAATGCAAATTCCATGTATTCACATGAGGCAGGCTTCAGACATGGGAACTATTTAAGGTCACAGGTACATATGTCTATGTTGCACACATATACCTCATGTGTGCATTGACATTACTGATATAATCTATGTCGTACAATATTAAGAGCAACACCCCACACACATGGACAAACCGTGTGACAAAAACACACATGGCATTTGTAGGATTCAAAACCCTAGCTAATTATGTTATGACACATGAGAGAAACGTATTAGCAGAGCGCGCTATTCGCAGTACTGGGAGGTTTCTCTTCTCCTGCTATACTTATAGGGTGCTGACATCATCAGTGTTTAGAAAGAGGAATGTGCATCATGTAGTGTGTTCTTCTAATTGCCAAAAGGGACATTTCTTACACACACTAACCCCTCTCATCCAAACACACACTGAGCATTTGCTGGATTCAAACCCTTACTTAAGGGTGTTATGACACTTGAAAGAGAGATGCATTAGCAGAGCATGCTACTTGCATTACTGGGAGGTTTCCCTTCTCCTGCTATACTTATAGGGTGCTGACATCATCAGTGTTTAGAAAGAGGAATGTGCATCATGTAGTGTGTTCTTCTAATTGCCAAAAGGGATATTTCTTTCACACACACTAACCCCCATCACCCAAACACACATTCTGAGCATTTGCAGGATTCAAACCCCTACCTAACTATATTATGACACTTGAGAGAGACGCATTAGCAAAGCACAATATCGGGAGGTTTCCCTTCTCCTGCTATACTTATAGGATGCTGACATCATCAGTGTTTAGAAAGAGGAATGTATATCATGTAGTGTGTTCTTCTAATTGCCGAAAGGGACATTTTTTTCACACAGAATTGTGCACACACTAAGCCCCCTTATCCAAACTCAGCATTTGCAGGATTCAAACCCCTACCTAACTATGTTATGACACTTGAGAGAGACGCATTAGCAGAGCGTGCTATTCACATTAGTGGGAGGTTTTCCTTCTCCTGCTTTACTTATAGGGTGCTGACATCATCAGTGTTTAGAAAGAGGAATGTGCATCATGTAGTGTGTTCTTCTAATTGCCAAAAGTGACATTTCTTTCACACACATTAACCCCCCTCACCCAAACACAAACACTCAGCATTTGCAGGATTCTAACCCCTACCTAACTATGTTATGACACTTGAGAGAGAGACGCATTAGCAGAGCGCGCTATTCGAATTATTTGATATCTGCTCTTCTCCTGCAGTATTTATAGGGTGCTGACATCATTATTTATAAAGCGGTATGTACATCTATTACTATCTGTCAGTTAGGGGGATAGCATATATATGCATTAACATCCACCTACTTCAGGGTCAGATATGCACATCAGCACTGCCAGGTTATGTTTTATACCATGCTTCGTGACCACAAGACCTGTAACACACAACACAACCAGTTCAGACCACCCCTCCCATATCCAGGAAACACACTTTGCTTCTCTGGGAACAGTGTAGGATATGAAGGTGTTCACATACACCATTACAGTGGTTAACTTCAGGTACAGGTATATTGTGTGGGGGAACTACTCAGGCCTCAACAACATCACCCTACAGCCACTACAATTTGTGAATCCATGTGCTATGGCAGGACCACTCACCACAGCCACAAGGGGGAATACATACTGGACCTGACCATCTGCAACATGGGGACTCTATGTTCCACACCAGAGGTAGACCACCATTGTTAATATCTGACCATACCCAACTTTCCCTGGACATCCATATCCCATCCCCACCCCCAGGCAAGGAAGTCACTGTAAACAAAGTATTTATCAAAAGCAGACTTTGCACTTGTGAAGACTGGGGTGGAAGACTTCAAAGGACCCATGCTGGGGGATTATACAGGCCAGACAATTGCATTCTATGAGCAGCTTGAAGGTTTGCATTGATCATGCTATCCCAAATAAACCCAAGACTCCTCCACAACAGGAAACCTGTCTAGTGTACACCAGCCATATATAAGCTGTACAACAGAAGGAGGGAGCTAATACATTACAGAGCAATATCCCACAGAGGGAGGATGTCTCTGAACAGTATTGGCATGACACTTCAATCCCTCAAAATCATCACGTCAAAGTGTTGACAGTGAAATTGTCCAGACACTGCAGATAAGGCTCCTCTCAGTCTGTAATTGATGCCCAATTACTGTTATGAGTCCTTGCCAACCCTCTTCCAGCAAACACCAGCCACATGGATGTAATATTGCAAATTCAACCCCTGGGATCTCCACTGTGTCCCTGCTTGATGGAGGCACAGCACACTAGCCTTAAACGGTGCCTTCTGTGACCTACTTTACAGAGGCACAGTAGCCTACTGTACTGGGGAGGCAGATGCCAAGCACACTCTGGCTAAGCTTGTATTCCCTAGGGCAAACAGCCTAATATTGACCTCTACACCCATATGTTTATTTTTCAGATGCACAATATTTGTTGCTGATAAACTGCAGGTCTTTATTGCCATAGCTTTCCCTGTTTCTATGAACAACTTGTGTATCTGTGGAAGATGTTTGAATATGAAAGGGATCCACTATTTAACTTATGTCTCTGTAGTCATTTAACTGTGTGCACTGGGCAGATTGCTGTATTGTGGGAGGTTCCTGGATTAACACATACAAATACCAGATATGTGTGGCCAACTGCTAAACTGAGACATGGCCTAAGTGTGTGAGCATGCCCAGTTCAGGCTTTCCATGGCTTGTTGCTTGACATATGTCTCATTTATCAAAGTGTGCGAGCATGCCCAGTGTGAGCTTTCCATATGTTGAAATCTGCAGTCCACCACATTTGTGGTTGTGTGTGAACTTCAACAATATTTCACATTTATAGTTGTGTGTTGGGAGTCATGTTGTGTACTTACTGCCCAACTGCTTTGTGTCTGAACCCAACAGGGATTATACTGTGCCTGCAAGGTTTCCATGGGATAGTTTGCATACAGTTGTCAACATCCTTTCATACTGACCAAACACTGTAATATCGTATGGTGTACTGGTTCAGTACTTTCACTGTGGTGGACAGTATCCTGGGTTTCAGTCCTATCACTGCTTTAAATATTCATAGTGAGCACACCAGACTGGTTAAGGGCCAGTTGTGCACATATGACCATGTTGCATTTTGTTCAGATATGGACTACTTAAACCAGGCTTGTCCAACATTGGTAGTGTATTCCGCAACTTGGGTGGACATTGACAAACACTAGCTATGTGCCCTAGGCCATTTCTAATGCTAGTCAGAGAGTGTGTTTGTCCTTCAACACACATTGTAACTGGATTTTGCCATGACATATTTCAAGGTTAGTATACTGTGCCTCTGTCTACCCATGACATAACAGTGATACCCAGGGTAAACCTACCATCTCCCATCCACTCATCAAGATTCCCCTTGAGTACAGTCAATGAGGGACTTTCTGGCTAACCTGTACTGGGAGTTTACTCAAGAGTGGAGGGAGATTCTGGGTTATGGATCAATCACTACAGCATGTCCTATGTATGTCAGTGCTGGGGTTCAGGTCTCTCATGTGCATAGCTCACTGGCATTCAGATTTTACAAGGTGCAGCATGTTCATTGATTCCAGCTTGGACATGGCTTTATACATTAGGCACAGATTGCCTCTGGGCAGGCAGTATGGCACTGCGTGGAGCTGCAGTTTGTTTAATCAGACAACACATGGCATCTGTTCGAGCTCTTTGATCCTCCTGGTGAGGTACTTTTGGGATCTTTCCAGTTGATGGAGGTGTCTGCTGAGGTACATCCCACAGGAGCCATTGTACTCAATTGTGAGGCTGATGAAGGATGACTGAAGAGGCATGATGACCTCCCCTGATCTAGATGTGACTACCTTCATGATTGGGTGGGTATATGGTATGTTTCTGTAACCACTACAGCCACATGGTTGTCAAATGCAAGATATCTACCAACTTGTGTCCCCAGGTCTCTTATTACTTCTAAAGTACTTAATGGGTTAACATCTATGTGGTAATTGGTGGGCACTTACTGTTTATCCACAGGGGATGACTATACACTTTTCTGCAATTAGCTTGATGACGTGGCTCTGGCACCAGTTGTCTGTTTCTATGTGGCCCTTTTGTAGGATGCTTGTGTCAACTGGAGGGTCAGATATGGTGCCCAATTTGTAGTCCTCTGCAAACTTGTTCAGACACAGTCCTTCCATGTTGGCCTGTACCTATGGGAAATATATACCAAACAAGGGAGGTCCCAGGACCGAGCCTTGAGGGATGCCAATTGTAGCTGGTTTGTAGTCTGACATGGCTGCAGCATTTCTGACCATGTCAGTTCTGTCCTTGGGCTGGTTTGCAACCCATCTACTGACATAGGGGTTTATATTTAAGCTGGTGAGCTTATTTATAATGAACAATGGGGTATTATATGGAAGGCTTTTGCAAGGTCCAGATAGGCTGTGTGGACCACATTCCCCTCATCAATGGCCTTGATGACTGTTTCAAATGAGTCAAACATGTTTAAGGGGCAGGATCTGCCCTTAAGAAAGCCACGCTGGGTAGGGTCCAGTGTCTGTAGGTCCCCAATATCTTTATTTCTGAAGTCCATGATGATCCTTTCCATAGCTTTGCAGAACAAGCTTGTCAGGATTCTGGGGTGATAGGTTGCAGTATCCATTCAGGCACCACCTTTGTGGAGAGGGACCACTGTTGCTGCACACTGCTCTTTGGGTACATATCCTGTGGTAAGGCTGAAATTGAGCAGTAGTGTTATTTAGCGTTCCACTCTTCTTGGAGTTCATGTTGGACACAGCCCAGGACACCATCTCGTACCATTGATGCTGTGTGTTTTGCTTTGAAGATGCTGGCTGTTACCTCAGCATCTGCAATGTCAGGGGGCCGGCACTCTGCTGGGATAGATATTTGGCATTTTGGTGTGGGGGGGAGTTTGCACTGAACCTGTCAGGTTGGATGTTGGCAATGTGTATGGGTTTGGTGTATTGTTTGTAATATTTCAGTAATTCAGAGCATATCTGTGAATTCCCACCAAGGTTCTTACCATCAGTTAAGAAAGTCTTGTGATTATCCTTAGTGTCCTGTACAATTTGTATCTTCATAGATTCATAGGTTCATACTAGGCTATCTGCCCTAGGTCATTTATAAGCCTAGCCAGAGTGTGTGTGGCTTTCACCACCCCTTGCTATGTGAATATTATGCCCATTTAGGGTTTACTTTACTGTGCCTCTGTCTAGACATGACACAGTGATGACCCCCAGTGTAAATCTACGATCTCCCATCCACTTGGCAAGATTCCTGTTGAAGAGAGTCAGTGAGGGGCTCTGCCTAACATGGACTGGGATTCTGTTCCAGAGTGTAGGGAGCCTCTGGGTTATGAATCTGTCTCTCCAGTACATCCTATTTATTTATGTGTTGAGGTTGACATCTCTTGCTCTCGCGGCTCTGATGGATTTGGATTTTCTGAGGTGGAGCATGTCCATTAATTCTGTATTGGACATGGCCTTGTACATCGGGCATACATCGCCTCTGAGTAGGCAGTATGTGACTGCATACAGCTGGGGTGTCTTCAGCCAGGCAGCATATGAAAAATGTTTGAGACCCTTTATCCTCTTGCTGAGGTACTTTTGAGGTCTTTCTAACTGCTGCAGGTGTCGGGTAAGGTACATCCCAAATGGGGCATTGTGTTCAATTATGGGTCTGATAAGAGAAGAGTATAGGGGCACAATGACCTCTCTTGATGTAGATGTGAATCCTTTCATGATAAGGTGGCCAATATAGAAGGTCTTCCTAGCCACGTTGGCAATGTGAGTGTCACATGAGAGGTTACTGTCCACTTGTGTCCCTAGGTCCCTGATTACTTCTTCCATACATAATGGATTACCACCTATGTGGTAATTTGTGAGTACCTTGTTTGGTATTTGGAGAGACATTCATAATCTCCAGTGTCTTCAGAAAGGCTGAGTGGGGTTCCTGGGTTTGAGAGGGTGGTCTGTAGCATGCTACAAACTGTACAGCAGTTTTGCCTATGGTTAGTTGCACATGGATGGTCTCCGATGCTTCGTGCATTGTCAGTAACCTGGATGTGTGGGTATCTTTGCTGAATATGGATACTCCCCCTCCTTTTGTGGTTTGGTCCAGGTTTTGAGGCCTAAAAGCATGATATGAGGTATAACCTGGTAGTGCTGGGGTGCTCTCAGGAGCCTTGATGCAGGTTTCCGTCACTGCACAGACATCGATGTTCTCCATACTGGGGAGGGCCTCGAGAGCATGCATCTTGAGGTTTAGACTTCTGGCATTGAGCAGCATTACCCTTATGTTTTTTCCACATATGTTTTCTAGGGAGGTGGGTTTGTCATTTCAGCCTTGCCTACAAAAGGCACTATGGAGGTGGCAAGAGCCTTAGCCAATATCCAGACACCCAGGGGTGACAGGTGCAAGCCATCCCTGGCAAAGCAGTGTGGCTTGTCAAGCATGTCATCCCAAGCAGACAGACATTGGATCCCCTTGGAATGACACCAGTAATTGAGCCAATTGTTAAAGCTGATCATTCTGTGTTTGTACTGTGGCATCATTCTTGGTGAGGGTAGGATGCTGCTCAGGGTCAGAGTCATACTGGCCTGGGCTACATAATCAGAGAGCTCATCTATGTCTCTTTTCATGTAGTCCAGGGAGGTACGTCTCAGGTCATTCACACCAGCATGGACAATGACTGAGTCATATTTGTACTTGCTTTGGAGTGACCTGCGTTCTTATGTTATGTGGCGGATTGTAGCAGCCTACAGGCAGCTTACTGTACCATTTTCCTTGTTCAGTCTGGTGAGCGGGACATCAGTGTGTCTGACTATGGAGTCACCTATTACAAGTGTATCAGCCATGTTGTTTGTCCTTAAGGGCTGTGACTGTTTGGCACACTGACTTTGTGTACTATGTGTTGCATGTGCTATGTTTGGAGGTAGTGGTTGCTTGGGTGTCTGCTTTGGAGGCCTCTGTTGATTTGGTGGATTTTTAATTAGAGCCTCCGGGAATGTTTTTGTGTGTTTATGTCTTTGGTTTGCAGTTGTGATAGGTCTATGTGAGACTGGGTTTGTGGTGTGTGTGGTTACCTTCTCCTCCTGACTAGTTTTGACAGTACTGAGTTGAGAGAGCTCAGCCTCCAGTTTGGATAAATGGTTGCATCTCTCACATATATTTGTATTTCTTGGGGGGAAGAGGGGGTTGTCTGTGTACATGGGGCAGGTGTAACATTGCCTCAAGATTCACAGATTCAACATGTTGTAGCTGGCCTTAGTGGATTTTATGAGTGGCCATATTTTATTGCCATAATACTGATCAGAGATTACTTCCCTTTTTGGGTTTGCTCTCTCATGTAGTAGCTTCCTCATTCTCTTGCATGGTTTGGTAATGGCTGGGGTCCACCATGCCAGATGCCTGCATGTATGGAATTGGGTCTTGGTTTTATTTGGGATTGCATAATCCATGCATTCCTGAAAGTGTTCATAGAATGCATTTATAAAGGGTTCTGAGGTGTGGCCATATTTTCCACAGGCACAGGGCCTTTAATGGATTCCACATCAGTTTGGAGGAGTGCAATATTTGCTTTACACATGTTTTTCACTGAGGTTTTCTGGCCAGGGACTGTGGTCAGGATGTGAATATCCAGTGTGATTACTCTATGGTCTGATCTTACCAGTGAGGGATACACTTCTCATCTGGCCATAGAGTACCCATGTTGCTGATTATCACATCCAGTATGCTTACCCCTCTTGTGGGAGTAGTAAGTTGTTCCTGAGCATTTTGGTTTATGAATTCTAGGAACCTTTGGCCTAGGGTGTTGGAGCTAGAATAATGCTCCCAGTCTATGAGTATTTTCAGTCACCCAATATAATGTTGTTTGGAGAGCTTGATATTTTCATGTGTTCCAACGTAGGCCAAGTGCAGTTCCTGGCATTAGGAGGGTAGTCTGTAGCAGGCTACAAACTGGGAGGCAGTTTTAGCCACTGTTACTTGACCATGGATAGTCCATGCTGCTTCTTGTTGTGGTACCAACATGGGGGTGTGGTTATCCTTGACAATTATTGCTAGTCACCCTCCTTTTGTAGTTTGTTCCATGTTTTGGGGCTGTAAAGCACGGTATGAGGTGTAACCTGGTAGTGTTAGGGTGCTCTTGTGAGCCTTGACCCAGTTTTCTGTTACAGAACAGATATCAACATTCTCCATGCTCAGGGGAGTTTAGACTGCATGCATCTTGCAGTTTAGACTTCTGGCATTGGGTAGCATTACGTCTAGGTTCTTATCCCTTGTGATACCTATGGAGGTGGGTTTGTGTTTTGAGCCTTACCTATTCAAGGCACGGTGGGGGTGACAACAGCCTTTGCCAGTATCCAAAAGGCCAGGACTGATAGGTGCACACCATCCCTAGCAGGGGGAGCATCGTGTCTTGCTCAGCATGTCATCCCAGGCTGGCACACATTGGATCCTCTTTGACTAAAAGCAATACTTAAGCCAATTATTGTAATTGATCATCTCGTCTTCATATTGTGGCATCATGCTTGGTGAGGGTAGGATGTTAGTCAGGGTCATCAGGTTTGCATACATTGCTTAACACATGGCAATCATGCCTCAGGTGGTGCTGCAGGGCTGTCTATGTTGGATGCACATACTACACTCCCTGTACATGTTTGAAAGCAGGTTGGTCAACTTAGGCATCCCTTTTACTATATGTGTGAGTCAGAGAGAGGTATCATTTCCAGGGTTCCTACTGAGCCAGTGTATGTGCTATGAATTGCCGCTTTGCCAAGACCAAGGCATACTGGGCACGACTCCTTCTGCCTACTGGGGAAGGCTCAGGTTGTACCTCCTCTGAGTCACGCTCTGCCTGTGATTGGCTTGGCAATGGTGGGGGGCTGTTTGGCCCAGCTCTATGCTGCTCCTGCTGCAGCTGTTTTTGCAGAATCATATTATGTAGCATAGCACATACCATGACAATTTGGGTACATGTAGTTGGTGAGTACTGCAAGGCTCCACCAGATGTGTCCAGCAACCGGAACTGTGACTTGAGCAGCCCAAACAAATGCTCAATTACATGTCGTGTTTGTGCGTGTGCCTCATTATGGCGTTCTTGTTCAGGTGTGTGTGCATTTCTGATGGGTGTCATCAGCCATGGCTCCAGTGCGTAGCCAGCATCCCCCACTAAGTGACCATGTGGGATGTCCCCATTGGCAAATGTCTGGTACATCTGCGTCAGATGCCAGATATGGGAATCATGGTAGCTTCCAGGGCAGCCAGCACACACATTTATTATTATGCCCTGGTCATCACACACAACCTGGCAGTTGATGGAGGGAAAGCCCTTGCAGTTAATGTAGGCCCTACCCCGCTCACCAGTTGGTGCTTTGATGCATATATGCATGCAGTCTATTGCACCCACTACCTCAGGGTATTCCGCTATTTGCTGGAAGAGACGCATATTGCTGGCCAATACCTCATGGGAATTGGGGAAATATACATGATCACTGACATGTGCTGACATGGCATCCAGGAACTGGTGCAGTACCCTGGATGCTGATGCCTGTGATATCCCCATCATATCACCAGTTGGTCTCTGGAAGGTACCTGTTGCTAGTATTCTTAGGCCAACACATACCTTGGTTTCCACTGGGATGGGTTCCCCTCTGTTGGTTCTGTGTGTGAGGCATGGCCTGCACAGCTCAACAATTTGCTGTAGGAGGTCTCTGGCCACTCTATAGCACTCCACTATCTCCAGCTCATGTAACCCCTGGTAGGTGACCCTGGGCCTGTACACTCTTCTCCGTCTCCTCACTGTGGGTTGTCCAGCAGCATTTGCATAGTCACCACCCTCAGCAAGTTGCATATGTCTCCTTATAACAGCTATGGCAGCCCCTAGCATTTTTGGTCTGAGTGAGGCTTTTTCAGTTTTCACTTCTAATAGCTTACTCCTCTGTTGCAGTGTCTCTTGAGAGAAACATTCTGCACTGTTGTTTGCAGAGTTTTAAGTGCTGGGCAGGGCTACTGTTCTGCCTGTGTAATTGCCTAATTCTGATTGTTTTCAGCTGCTAGCTCTGCCAGTAATCCCTGCTAGCTTCCTACTATTTCTCATGCTTCCTTTTTCCCTTCTGTTTCCTCAGGGGGGAGCGACACGCATACCAGCAAAAACACGCTCACAGCGGCTAACACGTGCGCACACATGCTTAGACAGACTAGAATCTGCTTATTCGGGTTAAAACGCACGCACACCAGCACAAACAAGCTTACAGGTGTTTAAACAGGCTCCTACATGCATATTCTGCCTTAAACGCGCGCACTCACGCTTACACATGCGCACTCTAGCTTATTCGTGCCTACCAGCGTGCACACACGCGCATGCACTCCCTGCAAGAAACTTTGGTGTTATCCATAGTGTACACCTTCCATTTCTTGGCTTTCCCATGCCTACTTGTTGACATTCCTCTTTCCATGATGTGTGACTGACATCTTTCACATGCCACTGTGCTCCAATGAGCTGCTTTTCTTTCATACATTCCCCCCTGTGATGTCACCTATCTCCTACTCTGTTACTTCCCCTTATCCTACTCCTACACTGCATGGAATGTGCTCATTTCCTATGTAACAGTGCGATTCACTATCCTACCACTCATTTACATAGGATTGCCTACTAATGCTTAGTTACATTTCTTACACTTAGCTTCCCCCCTTAGCAACCCCTACTCGGTGGCCATGTTGTTTTAGCCTGCTATTCCCTTCCATATTTTTAAATTTTTCTGTTTTTTTATAGCGTAACCCGTTTGTGCAGCGCTGCGCTACGTTTAAACATCGGCGATCGCCGAAAAAAAAAAAACATTTTTATTTTATGTTTGCATCGGGGTACTTTGCCAGTGGCCACATATTTGGCCATTGGCATGCTGCCTGGGACATTTGCAACCTTTATTTGGAGCTGACAAGGCTCCATTGTGTTATTTGCAGAATGGTACACAGTTATCAACTGAGTACATTTCTGAAGATAACACGGCTCTTACACGGAGAGGTTTCTGCTTCCTGGATCGCAAAATTACCTCATTTGCATGCCTTTCGGCTGCAAGTGAGGTAATTAGCATATCCACGCCCTGTCCGTGTAAGAGCCGTTTTAGGTGCTTTCTTACACGCACATTCAGGCTGTTCCTGGAGTCTTACACTACTCTTAGACTCCGTGCAAGCCATTGTGAATCCTGCCCTGAGTCTTTCACTCCTGTGGTCTCATCATCTCCTCCCAAAGCAGTCATGATGGGAGACGCATTTAGAGGAACTAATCAGGATATTAGGATCAGCTCACCTGACTGGTACCACTAATTGTGTTTCCATGACTTATGAAAGAAATAAAAATAAATAAATACATTGTGTTTCCGTGACTTACGAAAGAAATAAAAATAAATAAATATGATCTACATCATGAAATGTATAATTTAGCAGTAAACAAGGAACTCGGCTGTATACTGTTTAAAAGCTTTTCCTTTTTTTTCTGCTTCAGGTTGTGTGGGTTAACAAAAAGGGAGAGGCATGTTCACCTAAACCAAGGCCTAAATCTGTCACTGTTTACCCATTTCTTACTGCACTTTTTACTCAGTATAAAACTCACTCAGAGTAGATACCCTTTCCACACTATAGACCTCTTGTCTTAACTCCATACTTCTGCTGTCCTTCTCCAGCAGTCACCAAGTGAGGACTCCTTCTTCATACCACTCATAAAATAATACACTACAGTAACCATGTACTGCAAAGTAACAATAGTCTGACTTAATTCTGTATCTCTGGGCTTTCTTTACAGGTCTGGCTACAAATTCCATCCTGGATCGACCTGTATCCAGTGCCTTTTAGGACCTCCTACCTGCAGCTTTAACCATTTCACTTTTACTACATCACAAAATTGCTATCATACAATGAAGAGATAGCCTAAAACTATTTAAAAGTGTTAGCTCATAAGAAATGTAAAATCTCCTCGTGGAATAATTCAAGCACAAAAAGGGAAATTGGCTAGACTTAAAATGGCCTGCAAGGGAAGCTAGCCTAGTACTTACCTACAAACCTATGAATGAGACATAATCTTCTGTAAAGACAATAGTTATGGAATCCTCATATGGAAGCGTTGGTATCACATTCCTGAATCAAGAAAAGAGCAAATTCTATAGTACTGATGTTAGGAAGGCAAATTAATCGGTACCTAGGTTGTTAAACGCACGTTGCAAACTGGGAGCATTAGCCACTTGATATCCGACAGAATGGGCAAACTGAAGTCAGGGGCAATAAAAGCATTTACAAATTCAAAGTTGTAATTATTGCTGAAAAGTAAGGTGCTATTAACAAGCTGTTTCCTGTGGTCCACTTGTCTAGGGTTTGATTCTCTCAGCCTCTGTTGCCTAACTGTGTGACTGAACAAGTCACTTAACCGAGCAGCACTGTAGGCTGATTCTGAAAAAGATCCATGGAGACCAGTGCTCTACCCTGGTTAACAAATTCAAATAAAATAAAAAGCCTGGTTCAGGTGGAGATTAGATTGTTTTTCTGCATCCCTTGAATCCTTCACTGTAGACATCTGCATTTGACTTAACCCCCTCATTCCGATCTGTGAGGCAGGCAAAGTCTTAGTATTCCTATCAGAAGATCCCACCCCTTTAGGGAAAGTCAGAGAGAGAGAGAGAGAGTGAGTCAAAAGATTGGCATTATATATGCAGGTGAGGGGCTTGGTGTAAGGCCAGCATCATGGCATTACATTTCATGATGTTGATCCACTCATGCCCCCTCCCCCCCAACTGCAAAGTAATAGTGTGTCATATTAGCCAGAAACAATTACGCTTCTGCTTCCACCAAGTCATGTCACAACTGCAGACATAGCCTCAGACAGTCCAGCATATAGATCAAAGCATTACTTGAGACAAGATGACACAAGTGCACACATCACAATAGCCAGATCTTGAGATGATATTAGATGCCTGATTCAGGAGATAATTATGAAATGGATGTAAACAGACCTAACAATTGTCACCATCTGCCACTTCAGTGACAGCATATTGCATAAGACCACTCCCATACATTGCACCTGTATCAAAATTACCACTTATTCTCTCTGTACAAAAGTAGTGGAGAAAATCAAAGTGCATGCAGTGGGCAGACAGTTACATATGTAAGCATTGCTTCAGTCTTCAAAAGGGTTCCTTTTATGCTGGTTAAGATTCATCTATTTATCCTACATCCCAAAGATATGATGTAGGTGAACTGGCAATCCTCCAAATTACTTGTAGATATGTGTGCCATGTGTGTGTGTGTGTGTGTGTGTGTGTGTGTGTGTGTGTGTGTGTGTGTGTGTGTGTGTGTGTGTGTGTGTGTGTTTGTGTATCCCACAAAAGACTAGCACCCCATCTACGTGGAGTTTCTCTGCCTTCCACGGAGTGCTGCAATAAATCCCAGCTTCCTTGTAACCCCAAATTGGGTTAAGTGAATAATCAGAGTGTGGCAACAGGAGGTGCTGCCAGGCATACCAGGGAGAAATAGGGCAGTAGATATAAGACTTGTACCAGCATAGCTCTCTGGAATTTTATAAATAATTGTATGTCATTAGTATATCAACCTGATCTGTACAGATGTTTGTGCTGAAAATGTATTTGTGAGCTCTGCATATGTTAATTGTGGTAAAATGTATCAACAGTGCATCCTGCTGAAATTAAGACAAATGTGCATGTATTATGGTAACTGAATTAAAGGGACAACACTGGCACAGCAATGGTTAACCAGTTGACTTATTATTAAATGAGCTGTTAAAATCATTAAACTACACCCTACAGTGCTGAGTAGGCCCAGAGCCAGTAGGTCTAAGAACAGCCATTATCTGTTAGCTTCTGTAAAGAAGGGGAGTGCACATTGTAAATGTTTCTGGCTCCTAGGTATTGCCATGAAAGCTCTAAATGTGTATTGTAGCAGTCTGCTAAAGTCCTGTCTCAAACTTCAAAGGGAGATATTGTGGGAACCTAGAGTCAGGTGACCAGATGAGGTCATTCTGCAAGTCATCTTGGATATTTTATTTTACAGGGAGTAATCTCAGAATATAAAGTATTCTGTTTGGGGCCTGACTAGAAAGACTGCTCACGTATTTCATATTGCCTTGCCCAAGTAAGTTACTAGGGAAGAGTAAAATTCTCTTAGATTCAGTCAGGAATATAGTGAAGCTTAGTTTAGCTATTGCTTTTCTTTATTTGTCTGAGTCTGTCCTTCAATTTTCTTTTCAATATTTCCTGTGATTTGAACTCTGTAGTTTACTGTGAATGTATATTCAGTATTTTCATGTACTTTTATTATTTATTATTAAATATATTTAAAACTTTTATTGTGGCTGGTTCTTGCAGAGAGAGAGAGTATCTAACCTTTGAGAACATTTATATTTATTTAGTGTTAAGGGCCTTAGACTAGCTGATTATAGAGTGTCTGGTGGCAGTGAATGTACTTTATAGTCTGAGCAGAAGGGGGTATAGCTAGTAAACCTGTGGCAACTTTTCCCAGATTTGTGTGTGTGTGTGCGTGTGTGTGTGTGTGTGTGTGTGTGTGTGTGTGTGTGTGTGTGTGTGTGTGTGTGTGTGTGTGTGTGTGTGTGTGTGTTTGTGGTGACATGGAAGAAATGCCTGGCAACCTACCTCAATTTCCTACTTACCTAGTAAACTCTGCCAATGGTGGTGTCTGCTCACAGTGTCCCTATAAGAGTTAAATGCTACTTATAATCATAAATATATACAGTTGTACATGATTAGATCACACTGTGAATGAGACAATCCCACATATACTACACAACACACAGGGTGCAGTGGTTCACAGTCATCACCATGTGCACAGGTGACAAGGGAAACAATGACAGACACATGGCAGTCAACACAAACAGGGTGAGGGGATCATGTCACAAGAGGCAGATGCAGGAGTCTGCTGTTGTGCAAACATTGTATGTGTCAGTTATCACTTCATACAGTGACAAGACTGAGATGCTACTACAAGAACTTGACCTGCCAGCACTCTACTGACAGTTGGGTGACTAGATTGAGGCCCTCCTGGGGCAGTGAATGTGTGCTACTGTAGGATTCTGAATAGAAGTCTACAGAGAAAGGTGTGCTGCTATTTCAAACTGAGGCTGGGTGTCTGAGATGGCAGAGTGTCATACACCTCCTGACTCTTATGCAGTGTGCACACCCTATAAATGACCAACCCATGTATGTAGCCTAGTCTTCCATGAGTGAAACTGCCAGTATGGACAGTGGATATAGTATTTGCATTTCCCCAACACAGAGAAGACAATGGAAATGATGTGTGCTACATGTGACCAGTCATGATGGTGTCTGCGGACTCCATGTCCTCATATATATGTTGATAATGTTGAAATACCATGCAGTGCAGCATTCAATGCCATGCTGGACTGTGTAGCAGCAGTCTGTGGTTTGATGACATTCTACCACATGTGTTGATTGACTCCAAGTGTTGTCCACAAGTCAGGGGCCAGCTGTGACATATGACAGCACCAGGCACCCCTATAAGGCCATGCTATGGTGCATTCATACATATCTGATGAAATGCACTCACCTGCTACACAGGGAGAGCACTACTGATGCTCACAGGCACAGAATTGATGTCCCCCATGAAGAACACTCCAGCTGTACAGCCATTAGATCAAAAGTGGGTGTGGACGAACATTTACCTTGTACAGAAGTTGCATGACTTGTAGAATGGAAACAGGCAGTGTCACTGTGTCGTCTGCTGGTGAATTGTGACTCCAGTAAAAAAAAAATCAGTAACATCGTCAACCCACACATGAGTACTAAAATCAGCCTTTGTAGTGCTTCATTTTCCACTTTTGTCACTGCTACATCATTCAGGCCTTTGAATATGCAACACACAACTATCAAAATCACCAAAATGTATATGGGGTACATCTATGATATAGCATGCATGCCAGTCGGATTCATGCAATACTGGACATGCAATACAAACATACCTCTCCTGTTATTTTGGCTCTGCTGTACTTCTGTAGTTCCCATGATGAAAATGAGCAGTCAGACAGCGTGGTCAGGTTATACTTTGTATGTCCATTACTGATATGAGAATGTCTACTCTACGTCC
Organism: Protopterus annectens; assembly: GCF_019279795.1. NCBI lineage: Eukaryota > Metazoa > Chordata > Ceratodontiformes > Protopteridae > Protopterus > Protopterus annectens. Next base: position 430,096,981 of record NC_056741.1, read on the forward strand.
TTCTAACGTGATGCATCTTCCACTGAGACATGTGAGAGTTAGACCATCAGGAACAACAGAATATCTTCCATATCCATCAGTCTGATATTCCCTAGTGGATCCCTTATCCATTATCTATCATGCCTTCATCTTGCCACAGCCAATCTTGTCAGTGATATCTCAGTGATATTTATCAAATGTGCAATTACACCCATCAATGTTATTGATTTATTAGACCAGTGACTGTCATATCTGTTAATGTAAAATCTGGTCAGCATAGCCTTTTCCAACTGTTGTCACCTCATTCTCCTCAGTACCTACAGCAGATTTTCATTATTATCATGGCTGAAGTTTCCTAGTCTTTTTTTTACAACCATATCCTGGCAATATGATGATATCTGTGAAACAATACAACATAAATATAGACTCTATACAAATAAAAATAGTTTAGATGCTTGCTACAGTAACAAAGCTAACACCAATAATGGTTGTCTAGGCGGCACGCATATACACAGGGTCCAGCCTTCTCTGTCAGTATGCAAAGGAGATGTGTACATTCCACTTAGTAGGCTGCCAATTTTCCTGTAAATTGACAGATCACACCACAGTATGCAGGTAAAGGGGACATGTGTCTCCTAATGTGTAAGTATGATAAACTATGGGCAGGATTCACGAAGGCTTGCACGGAGAGTAAGAGACGTGTAACACTCCATGCATGCCTCGCAATCCAGGAACAGCCCGAAACTCCGTGTAAGAGACCAGCTAAAACGTCTCTTACATGGACTGGGTGTTGATATGCTAAATACCTCACTTGCAGCCAAAAGGCATGCAAATGAGGTAGAGTAGCGATCCACGAAACAGAAAGCAGCCTGTGTAAGAGCCGTTTAGGTTGCAGAAATGTACTCAGTTGACAACTGAGTACGTTTCTGCAAAAATCACAATGGAGCCATGTCAGCTCCAAATAAAGGGTGCATATGTGTCAGGCAGTATGCCAATGGCCAAATATGTGGCCATTGGCAAGGTACTCAGACGCAAATATTAAAAAAATATAATTTTTTTTTCGGCGATCGCCGATGTTTAAACGCAGCGCAGCCCCACACAAATAGGCTGCGCTGTATAAAACATAAAATGAAGGTTATAAACCCACAAATGTGGGTTTTATGCAATACATGGAATGACAATGGAGGGACCAGCAGACCAAAAACAACATGGCCACCGTGTAGTGGTTGCTAAGGGGGGAAGCTGAGTCTAAGACATGTAACTAAGCATTAGTAGGCAATCTGATGTAAATGAGGGTTAGGATACTGAATCCCACAGTCAAATATCAAATGAGCACATTCTCAGTAGTGTAAAAGATACATAAGGGGGAGGAATAGAGTAGGAGATAGGTGACATCACAGGGGGAATGGCAGAAAGAAATGCAGTTCATTGGAGGTCAGTGATACATGACAGATGACAGACACAGATCATGGAAAGAGGAGTGCCACAAGATAAGCATGGGAAAGTCAAGAAATGGAAGGTGTACACTGTTACTTCCACCAAAGTTTCTTGCTGGGCGTGCATGCACACGTGTGTGCGCCATGAAGCACGAGTAGGGCAGTGTGCGTGCGTATAAGGCAGACTGAGCATGTGGAAGCGTGTTGGTAGATTTGTAACACTGTTTGCGCTGGTGTGCGCACGTTTTAATCTGAATAGGCAGATCCTGAACCGTGTAAGCATGTGTGCGAGCGTATAAGCCACTGTGAGCATGTTTCTGCTGGTATGCATGCTGCTCCCCCCTGAGGAAACAGAAAGGAAAAAGGAAGCAACAGAATTAGTAGGAAGCTAGCAGGGAATACTGCTGGAGCTAGCAGGTGAAAACAATTAGAAGCAGGCAATTACACAGGCAGAATAGTAGCCCAGCCCAGCACTAAAACTCTGCAAACAACAGTGCAGGATGTTTCTCTCAAGAGACACTGCAAGACAGGAGTAAGCTATTAGAAGTGAAAACTGAAAAAGCTGAACTCAGAGCAGAAATGCTAGGGGCTGCCATAGCTGTCATAATGAGACATAGGCGACTTGCTGAGGGTGGTGACAATGCAGATGGTGCCAGACAACCCACAGTGAGGAGACGGAGAAGAGTGTACAGGCCCAGGGTCACCTACCACGGGTTACATGAGCTGTAGATACTAGAGTGCTATAGAGTGGACAGAGATCTCCTGCAGCAAATAGTCAAGCTGTGCAGGCCACTCCTCACACACAGAACCAACAGAGGGGAACCCATCCCAGTGGAAACCAAGGTATGTGTTAGCCTAAGAATATTAGCAACAGGTACCTTCCAGAGACCAACTGGTGATATGATGGGGATATCACAGGCATCAGCCTCCAGGGTACTGCACCAGTTCCTGGATGCCATGTCAGCACATGTCGGTGATCATGTATATTTCCCCAATGCCCGTGAGATATTTGCCAGCAATATGCGTCTCTTCCAGCAAATAGCGGAATACCCTGAGGTAGTGGGTGCAATAGATTGCACGCACATATGCATCAAAGCACCAGCCGGTGAGCAGGGTAGGACCTACATTAACTGCAAGGGCTTCCCCTCCATCAACTGCCAGGTCATGTGTGATGCCCATGGCATAATAATGAATGTGTGTGCTGGCTGCCCTGGGAGCTACCATGATTCCCACATCTAGCATTTGACGCAGCTGTACCAGACATTTGCCAATGGGGACATCCCACATGGACACCTAGTGGGGGATGCAGGTTATGCACTGGAGCCGTGGCTGATGACACCCATCAGAAACGCACACACACCTGAACAGGAACACCATAATGAGGCACACACACAAACACATAATGTAATAGAGTGTGTGTTTGGGCTGCTCAAGTCACGGTTCCGGTGTCTGGACACATCTGGTGGAGCCTTGCAGTACTCACCAACTACATGTCCCAAATTGTCATGGTATGTGCTATGCTACATAATATGATCTTGCGAAAACAGCTGCAGCAGGACCAGCATAGGGCTGGGCCAAACAGCCCCCCCACCATTGCTGTTTGATTTTGTAATTAATTAATTATGTAATTAATGACATCAGAATATGTTCACTATTTAAGCAATGTGCTAAGATGGCTATTTTATCTGAAGAAGTTTACAATTTGCCAGTAAACAAAAGCGCTAATTTACTAAAGCAGTTGCCAGTGTGGTTTGTCTTCTTTTTTGAACTTTATCAGTGTGTGATTTTCTTTTGTGGAGCCCCTCACCATTGCCAAGGCCATCACAGGCAGAGCGTGACTCGGAGGAGGAACAACCTGAGCCTACCCCAGTAGGCAGAAGGAGGCGTGTCCAGTATGCCCTGGCCTTGACAAAGAGGCAACACATAGCACATACACTGGCTCAGTAGGAACCCTGGGAATGATACCCCTCTCTGACTCACTCAAATAATAACAGGGATGCCTAAAATGACATGACCTGCTCACAAACATGTACAGGGAGTGTAATATGTGCATCCGACAGAGGCAGCCCTGCAGCACCACCTGAGGCATGAATGCCATGTGTAAAGTAATGTAACACCATGTACTATATGCACACTTGAGGACCCTGACTAACATCCACCCTCACCAACCATGAAGCCACAAAATGACGATGGGATGATCAATTGCAATAATTGGCTGAAGTAATGCAGTTAGTCAAAGGGGAGTCAATGTGTTTCAGCATGGGAAGACATGCTGAGCATGACATGATTCACCACCTGCTAGGGGTGGCGTGCACCTATCAGTCCAGGCCCCATGGATACTGGCAAAGGCTGTCAGTACCCACAGAGTGCCCTGAATAGGTAAGTCTCAAAACACAAACCCACCTTCATAGGTACCACAAGGGATAGGAACCTAGATGTAATGCTACCCAATGCCAGAAGTCTAAACAGCAAGATGCGTGCAGTGTAAATGCACACAGTATGGAGAATGTTGATATCTGTCCTGTAATAGAAAACTGGGTCAAGGCTCACATCAGCACCCTAACACTACCAGATTACACCTCATACTGTGCTGTACAGCCTCAAAACATGGAACAAGCTACAAAAGGAGGGTGACTAGCAATAATTGTCAAGGATAACCACACCCCCATGTTGGCACCACAACAAGAAGCAGCATGGATTAGCCATGGTCAAGTACCAGTGGCTAAAACCACCTCCCAGTATACAGCCTGCTGCAGTTCCTGGTGTTAGGACAGTAGTCTGGCCTATGTTGGAATACATGAATATATCAAGCCCCCCAAACCACATTATATTGGTTGACTGAAAATACCCAGACATACACTGGGAGCATTATACTAGCACCAACACAGTAGGAGAAAAGTTCCCAGAATCCATAAACCAAAATGCCCAGGAACAACGTACCACTCCCACAAGAGGGGTAAGCATACTGGATGTGATAATCAGCAACATGCGTACTGGATGGCAAGATGAGAAGTGTATCCCTCACTGGTAAGACCAGACCATAGAGTAATCACACCGGATATACACATCCTGACCACAGTCCCTGGCCAGAAAACCACAGTGAAAAACATGAGTAAAGCATAAGTTGCACCTCCAAACTGATGTGGAATCCACTAAAGGCCCTGTGCAGGTGCAGAATATGGGACACACCGCAGAACCTGTTATACAGGCATTCCATGAACACAGCCAGGAATGCTTGGATTATGCAATCACAAATAACAACAAGACACAATGCCATACACGCAGGCATCTGGCATGCTGGACTCCAGCCATTACCAAACCATGCAAGAGAATGAGGAAGCTACTACATGATAGAGCAAACATAAAAAGGGAAGTAATCACTGATCAGTAGTATGGCAATAAAATATATCCACACATACAATCCACTAAGGCCAGCTACAACAAGTAGAATCTGTGAATCCTGAGGCAATGTTACACCTGCCCCACGTACACAGACAACCCTCAACTCCCCCCAATAAATGCAAATATATGTGAGAGATGCAACCATTTATCCAAACCGGAGGCTGAGCTCCCCCAACTCAGTACTGTCAAAACTAGTCAGGAGGAGAAGGTAACCACATACACCACAAACCCCGTCCCACATAGACCTATCACAACTGTAAATGAAACACATAAACACAGAAAAACATTCCTGGAGGCCTTAATTACAAACACACCACACCAACAGAGGCCTCCAAAGCAGACCCCAAGCAAACACAACCTCCAAACATAGCACATGCAACACATAGTACACAAAGCTGGTGTGCCAAACAGTCACAGGACAGAAGGAGAAACAACATGCCTGATACAGTTGTAATAGGTGTCTGTATAGGTAGACACACTGCTGTCCCACTCACCAGACTGAACAAGGGAAAGGGTACAGTAAGCTGCCTGTAGGCTGCCACAAAATGCCACATAACACAAGTACGCAGGTCACCCAAAAGCAAGCAGAAATATGATGCACTGATTGTCCATGCTGGTGTGAATGACCTGAGATGTACCTCCCTGGACTACATGAAAAGAGACATGGATGAGCTCTCTGAGTATGTACTCCAGGCCAGTATGACACTGGCCGTTTGCAGCATCCAACCCTCACCAAGAATGATGCCACAGTACAAACACAGAATGATCAGCTTTAACAGGTGGCACAATTACAGCTGTCAGTCAAAGAGGATCTAATGTCTGTCTGCTTGAGATGTCATGCATGACAAGCCATGCTGCTGTTCCAGGGATGGCTTGCACCTGTTACCCCTGGGCATCTGGATACTGGATAAGTCCTTTGCCACCTCCATAGAGCCGTACGTAGGCAAGGCTGAAAAGACTAACCCACCACCCTAGAAAACATAAGTGGTAAGAAACATAAGGGTAATGCTGACCAATGCCAGATGTGTAAACTGCAATATGCATGCTCCTGAGGCACTTCCCAGTATGGAGAACATCGATGTCTGTACAGTGACAGAAACCTGCTGCAAGCCTACTGACAGCACACCAGCACTACCAGGTTATACCTCATATTATGCGTTATGGCCCCAACACCTGGACCAAAACATCAAAGGAGGGGGAGTATCCATATGCAGCGCAGACACCCATACGGCCAGGTAACTGACAATGCACGAAGCAGTGGAGACCACCCATGTGCACCTTACTGTAGTCAAAACTGCTGTACAGTCTGTAGCATGTGACAGACCACACTCTCACACACAGGAACCCCACCCAGACATCCTGAAGACACTGGACAGTATGAATGTCCCACCAAATACCAAACAAGGTACTCACAAATTACCACATAGGTGGTAAACCATTATGTATGCAAGGAGTAATCAGAGACCTAGGGACACAAGTCGACAGTAACCTGTCATGTGACACTCACAATGCCAATGTGGCTAGGAAGACTGTCTATATTGGACACTGTATCATGAAAGGATTCATATCTACATCAACAGAGGTCACTGTGCCCCTGTACTGTTCACTTATCAGACCCATAATCTAGTACAATGACTCATATGGGATGTACCGTACCTGACACCTGCAGCGGTTAGGAAGACCTCAAAGGTACCTCACCAAGAGGATAAAGGGTGTCAAATATATGTCATATGCTGCCTGGCTGTAGACACCCCAGCTGAATGCAGTCACAGACTGCCTACACAGAGGCATTGTATGTCTGTTGTACAAGGCCATGTCCAACACAGGAGTAATGGACATGCTCCACCCCAGGAAATCAAAGCCATTGGAGCTGTGAGAGTGACAGATGTCAACCTCAACACATAATGAAATAGGATGTGCTGGAGGGACAGATACATAACCCAGAGGCTCCCCACACCCTGGAACAGGATCCCACTCCATGTTAGGCAGAGCCCCTCACTGACACCCCTCAACAGGAATATTGCCAAGTGGATGGATGATCGTAGATGTACACTGGGGGTCTTCACTGTGTCATGTCCAGACAGAGGCACAGTAAAGAAAATCATAAATGGCCATAATATTCACATAGCAAGGGGAGGGTGAAAGACACACACACTCTGGCTAGGCTTACTAATGCCCTAGGGTGGATAGCCTAGTATGAACCTATGAACTTATGAAGATACAAATTGTACAGGACACTAAGGATAATCACAAGGCTTACTCAACTGATGGTAGGAACCATGTTGGGAATTCACAGATATGCTCCGAATCACACAGATATTACAAACAACATACCAAACACACACACATATTGCCAACATACAACCTGACAGGTGCAGTGCAACCCCCCCCCCCCCCCAGAATGCAAAATATCTATCCCAGCAGACTGCTGGCCCCCTGACATTGCAGATGCTGAGGTAACAGCCATCATCTACAAAGCAAAACACACAGCAGCAAAGGTATGAGATGGTGTCCTGGGCTGAGGCCAACATGGACTACAAGAAGAATGGAATTCCAAATCACACTACTGCTCAATGTCAGCCTTACCACAGGATATGTACCCAAAGAGCAGTGTACAACAACAGTGGTCACAGCAAAGGTGTTGCCTGAATGGATACTGCAAACTACCACCCCAGGATCCTGACAAGCTTGGTCTGCACAGCTATGGAAAGGATCAGTATGTACAGCAGACATAAAGCTATCAGGGACCTACTGACACTGGACCCTACCCAGTGTGGCTGTTGTAAGTGCAGATCCTGCCTCTAAACATGTTTGACCCATTTGAAACAGTCATTAAGGTCATCGATGAGGGCAATGTGGTCCACACAGCATAGCTGGACCGTGTAAATGCTTCCAGACAATACCCTACGTGTTCAGTATGGATATGTTCACCAGCTTAAATATAAACCCCTATGTCAGTAGAGGGGTTGCAAACCAGACCAAGGACAGAACTGACATGGTCAGACATGCTGCATCCATGTCAGACTACAAACCAGATATAAGTGGCATCCCACAAGGCTTGGTCCTGGGACCCCCCCATTCCGTATATATGTCCCATAGGTACAGGCCAACATGGAAGGACTGTGACTGAACATGTATGCAGAGGAGTACAAACTTCCCACCATATCTGACCCCCAGCTGACACAAGCAACCCACAAAAGGGCCACATAGAAACAGACAACTGGTGCCATAGCCATGTCAGCAAGCTAATTGCAGAAATGTGTATAGACAACCACCATGGATATACAGTAAGTGCCCACCAATTACCACACAGGTGTTAACCCATTACATACCTAACATGTAATGAGAGACCTGGGGACACAAGGTGATAGATATCCTGCACTGGACAAACACGTGGCTGTAGTGTTCACAGAAACATACCATATACCCACCCAATCATGAAGGTTGTCAGATCTAGATAAGGGGAGGTCACTGTGGCTCTACAGTCATCCTTCATCAACGTCACAATTGACTACAATAGCCCCTGTGGGATGTACCTCAGCAGACACCTCCATCAACTGTACAGTCCAAAACAGTACCTCACCAGGAGTAGCAAAGAGCATGAACATATGCCATGTGTTGCCTGATTAAACAAACTGCAGCTCCACACACTGCCATACTGCCCACCCAGAGGCAAGCTGTGCCTGATGTATGAAGCCATGTCCAAACTGGAATCAATGAACATGCTGCACCTTGTACAATCTGAATGGCAGTGAGCTATGCACATGAGAGACCTGAACCCCAGCACTGACATACATAGGACAAGCTGTACTGAATGATCCATAACACAGAAGCCACCCCCACTCTTGAGTAAACTCCCAGTACAGGTTAGCCAGAAAGTTACCCATCGACACCCCTCAAGAGGAATCTTGATGAGTGGATGGGAGATGGTAGGTTTACCCTGGGTATCACTGTTATGTCACAGGTAGACGGAGGCACAGTATACTAACCTTGACATATGTCATGGCAAACTCCAGTTACAATGTGTGTCAAAGGACAAACACACTCTCTGACTAGCATCAGAATTGGCCTAGGGACATCGCTAGTGTTTGCCAGTGTCCACCTATGTTGTGGAATACACTACCAATGTTGGACAAGCCTGGTGTAGGTAGTCCATATCTGAACATAATGCAACATGGTCATATGTGCACAACTGGCCCCTACACAGTCTGTTGTGCTCACTATGAAGATGTCAAGCAGTGATAGGACTAAAGCCCAGGATACTGTCCACCACAGTGAAAGTACTGAACCAGTACACTATACGGTACTACAGTGTTAGGTCATTATGAAAGGATGTTGACAACTGTATGCAAAGTATCCCATGCAATCCCTGCAGGCACAGTATAATCCCTGTTGTGGTCAGACACAAAGCAGTTGGCCAATAAGTACACAACATGACACCCAACACACAACCATAAACGTGAGATATTGTTGAAGTTCACACTCACCCAAATATGTGGTGGACTGCAGAGTTCAACATATGGAAAGCTCACACTGGGCATGCTCGCACACTTTGATAAATGAGGCATATGTCAGACAACATGCCATGGAAAGGCTGAACTGGGCATGCTCACACACTTAGGCCATATCTCCGTTTAACAGTTGGCCACACATATCTGGTATTTGTACGTGTCATTCCAGGAACCAACCACAACACAGCAATCTGCCCAGTGCACACAGTAAATGACTACAGAGACATAAGTGATATAGTGGATCACCCTCATATTCAAACATCTTCCACAGATACACAAGTTGTTCATAGGAACAGGGAATGCTATGGCAATAAAGACCTGCAAACAGTCTAACAGCAACAAATATTGTGCATCTGACAATTAAACATATGGGTGTAGATGTCAATACTAGGCTGTTTGCCCTAGGGAATGACAGCTTAGCCAGAGTGTGCTTGGCATCTGCATCCCCAGTACAGTAGGCTACTGTGCCACTGTAAAGTAGGTAACATAAAGCAACGTGTGAGGCTAGTGTGCTGTGCCTCTGTCAAGCAGGGATACAGTGGAGATCCCAGGGTATGAATGTGCTAAGCCACATCCATGTTGTTTGTGTGTGCTGGAAGAGGGTTGCTGAGGACCTCTAACAGTAAGTGGGCATCAATAACAGACTGAGGGGAGCCCTATCTGCATTGTCTGGACAATTCCACTGTCAACACTGTGTTGTGATGATTATGTGGGATTGAAGTGTCGTGCCGGTACTGTTCAGAGATGTCCTCCCTCTGTGGGCTACAGCTCTGCAATGTATTAGCTCACTCTGTCTGTTGGACAGCTCATATATGGCTGGTGTACACCTGACAGGTGTCCTGTTGTGGAGCAGTCATGGGTATATGTGGGATAGCATGATCAATGCAAACCTTACACATGCTCATAGAATGCAATTGTCAAGGATTATGCAGAGTGGCCAGTATAGTCCCCCAGTATGGGTCCTTTGAAGTCGTCCACCCCAGTCTTCACAAGTGTAGAGTCTGCTTGTGCTAAATACAGTTTGTTTGCAGTGACAACCTTGCCTGGGGTGGGAATGGGATATGGATGTCCAGGGAAAGGTGGGTATGGTCAGATATCAACAATGGTGGTCTACCTCTGGTGTGGAACAGTGAGTACCCATGTTGCAGATGGACAGGTGCAATATGTATTCCCCCATGTGGCTGTGGTGAGTGGTTCTGCCATAGCACATGGACCCACAAATTGTAGTGGCTGTAGGGTAATGTTGTAGAGGCCTGAGTAGTTCCCACACACAATATGCCTGTACCTGATGTTAACAACTGGAATTGTGTGTGTGAACACCTGCATATCCCGGCACTGTTCCCAGGGAAGCAAAGTGTGTGTCCTGGATGTGGGAATGGTGTTCTGGACTGGTTGTGTTGTGTGTTACAGGTCCTGTGGTCACGAAGCATGGTATAGAACATAACCTGCCAGTGCGATGTGCATATCTGACCCTGAAGTAGGTGGCTGCAAATGCATATATATGCTATCCCCCTAACTGACAGGTAGTACTAGATGTACATACCTCTGTAGAAATAAAGATGTCAGCACCCTATAAATACTGCAGGTGCAGAACAGATGCCCAGTAATTCGGATAGTGCGCTCTGCTAATGCGTCTCCCTCAAGTGCCATAATATAGTTATGTAGGAGTTTGAACCATGCAAATGCTCATTGTGTGTGTGTGTGTGTGTGTGTGTGGGTGAGCGGGGTTGTTGTGTGTGCAAGTTTGTGTGAGGGAAGTGTCCCTTTTGGCAACTAGGAAAACACTCTACAGGATGCACATTCCCCTTTCTAAGCACTGATGATGTCAGCACCCTATAAGTACAGCAGGAGAAGGGAAACCTCCCAGTAATGCGAATAGCGTTCTCCGCTAATGCGTCTGTCACGAATGTCATAACATAGTTAGGTAGGGGTTTGAATCCTGCAACTGCCTGGTGTGTGTGGAGGGGGGTTAGTGTGTGTGCAAGTCTGTGCAAGGAAAATGTCCCTTTTGGCAACTGGGAAAATACTCTACAGGATGCACATTCCCCTTTCTAAGCACTGATGATGTCAGCACCCTATAAGTACAGCAGAAGAAGGGAAACCTCCCAGTAATGCAAATAGCGCGCTCCACCAATGCGTCTGTCACGACTGTCATAACATAGTTAGGTAGGGGCTTGAATCCTGCAACTGCCCAGTGTGTATGAAGGGGGGTTAGTGTGTGTGCAAGTCTGTGTGAGGGAAATGTCCCTTTTGGCAACTGGGAAAACAATCTACAGGATGCACATTCCCCTATCTAAGCACTGATGATGTCAGCACCCTATAAGTACAGCTGGAGAAGAGAAACCTCCCCGTAATCCGAATAGCGCACTCCGCTAATGCGTCTCTCTCAAATGTCATACCATACCATAGTTAAGTAGGGGTTTGAAACCTGCAAATGGCAAGTGTGTGTGTTTGGATGAGGGGAGTTTGTGTGTGTGCATTTCTGTATGAAAAACATGTGCTTCCTGCCAATCAGGAGAACACACTACATGATGCCCATTACCCTTTCCAAACACTGATGATGTCAGCCCCCTATAAGTACAGCTGGAGAAGGGAAACCTCCCAGTAATCTGAATAGCACCCTCAGCTAATGCGTCTCTCTCAAATTTCATAACATAGTTAGGTAGGGGTTTGAAACCTGCAAGTGTTTGTGTTTAGATGAGGGGAGTTTGTGTGTCTGCAATTATGTATGAAAGACATGTGCTTCCTGCCAATCAGGAGATCACACTACATGATGCACATTACCCTTTCCAAACACTGATGATGTCAGCACCCTATAAGTACAGCTGGAGAAGAGGAACTTCCTAGTAATCCGAATAGTGCGCTTCGCTAATGTGTCTCTCTCACGTGTCATGACATAGCTAGGTAGGGGTATGAATCCTGCAAATGGCAAGTGTGTGTGTGTGTGTGGGGGGTAGTAGGGTGTGTGTGATTGCAAGTGTGAGAAAACAGATCCTTTTGGCAAATACTACAATACACCAGATGCTGCATATTCCCCCAGTAAACACAGGGGATGTCACCACACTATCAGTACAGCCAAACAGGGCTACTTGCCCAGTAATGCCAATAGTGCGCTCCGCTACTGGGTCTATTACCACTGTCAGAGCACAGATAGGTATGTTTTGGAAACCCACAACTGCCACGTGTGGTTGTGTCACACAATATGACCATGTGTGGGTTGTTGTTCATAACAATGCATGCCATTGCCTAAACCAGCAATGGCAATGCACACATGATGTATGTGTGACACATACACATATATACCTGTGACCTTCAATAGTTACCATGTCTGACACGTGCCTCAAGTGGATAAATGGTATTCGCAATGCATAACATTATGACTGTGTCTTACTGTGCAGGGGCCGCACACGGTATGTGTCTATACAGTGTGGGTTGTATATGGTATAATACCAACAGCAGGGGATACACATCTGGTCTGGGCCATATAGTCTACATGTAGTCGATGAACAGGTGCTGCATGTTCCCACCTGTTGTGGGAGTGGTAACATGTTGTTCCACTGCAATTCAGTGACTACATGCTGGGAACCTTTCAGCTAGTGTGTTGTAGCTACAGTAATGCTCATGCACAATGTTTGGCTGGATGCAGTCCAGCCATATAAAGACATTTCTAGAGACTGTCATTTTTCCAGTGTTGTTAGGGAGGACAGGTGGGTTTCCTGTGTATGTGAGGGTTGTGTGTACCAGGCTATGAACCAGAAGGCAGTCCAACACACTGTTAGCTGCTCATGGATAAGCCCTGATGCTTTGTGCTGTGCCAACAACCTGGAGGTGTGTGTGTGTCTGTGGTGCCTTGAGATACCACCCCCCTGTCCATGTGTGTTACATGTGTAGGGGACGACAGGCATGGTATGAGGTATACAGCAGCAACAACGTTGAACACAGCAAACCAGCACAACAAAACAACAGGAGTCAGCACAGGATCCAAAAGCAGGTTTATTCACTTATCTCTCTAGCGCCTCGGCCACAGTAAGCCTTCAAGGAGTAAACTAATAGTACTAAAACACACTTTATATAGTCACAAAAATCATTCAATTACATAATTAAACAATTAATCAATAAAATTGATATGCACCTAAAAGCTAAATAACATTCTTCCAATTACATTCTGTATTCAAACCTTTAGGTACTAAAGTGTCATATTTTAAAATAAAAGTAGTTTCCTTCTTTAAAAGTAATCTACCCACAACTAACTCATCAGGTTCCATTTTAGCTACCTGTTGTAAAATAGTAGCTTTTAAACTCTCACTACTGCCATTGTGAAATTCACAAAAATGTAGGGCTAAAGGGCTCTCCATTTTTTTATTTCTTATATCCCTCAGATGTTCTAAAAGTCTAACCTTAAACATTCTTTTAGTTTGACCGATGTAAAATTTATTACAACCACATTTGAGGGCATAGATTACCCTATTAGTTCTACAGTTATATAAGCACTCTAAATTACAATTTTTGTTATTAATTTTAAAGAAAGCTCTATGTATATATGAACAAGCTTGACATTTTCCACATGGAAATGTACCCAAAATAGTTAACTGAATGGGTATTTTCACAATTAATTTAGAAAACCTAGTCCGTACAACAAAGTCTTTAATACTTTTACCTTTTGTATAAGAAAAAATTAATTTTTTTGTCTTTAAATTCTTTAGTTCATCAAAATTGTCTAAAAATTCCCAAAAATGTAATATATTTGATTTAATCATATTACTACAAATATTATACTTAGACACTATAAATAAATTATCTACAAAATTAATAGTTTTATTAGATATAAAAATATCTCTACTTTTTGTTTATTAAATCTATCATGTCTAAGTTTAATAATTTTATCAATATCACTTTCAACTAACTTTTTATCATAATCTCTTCTCAAAAACATCTTTTTAGTTTCTTGAACTTCTTTAAAAAATATCTCATCAGTATTGCATAAACATGAAATTCTTAAGAATTTCCCATATGGTAAAGCATTAATAACATGAAAGGGATGACAGCTATCAGCTTTCAAAAAATCATGTGGCTCTCCAAACTTTCTATGTAAACTAGTTAAAATGGGTTGACCATCAATACCCTGTACATTTACATCTAAAAAGTTAACTGTGTGTCCACACTGTAACCCATCAAAACAAATATTAAATCTATTTTGTTGAATCTCTTGGACAAAATTCTGTACATAATTCTTACCTCCTTCACATAAAAATATTAAATCATCAATAAATCTGTAATACAGTTTAACATATTTTTGTACAAATTCATTATTATAGATACATTCTCTTTCTACAAGACCCATGAAAATATTTGCATACATAGGTGCAAAGGGAGCACCCATTACTGTTCCCTGCTTCTGTTGAAAAATCAAGTTGTCAAAACAAAAATAATTGTTTTCTAAACAAAATTGTGTCAAATCAAGCACATAATGAGTTAATGGCTTATCTCCCATAGTCTTATACAACGCCTCTAGGCCATATTTATGTTGAATATTTGTATAAAGGCTCTTAACATTTTACATTTTTGGGAATTTTTAGACAATTTTGATGAACTAAAGAATTTAAAGACAAAAAAATTAATTTTTTCTTATACAAAAGGTAAAAGTATTAAAGACTTTGTTGTACGGACTAGGTTTTCTAAATTAATTGTGAAAATACCCATTCAGTTAACTATTTTGGGTACATTTCCATGTGGAAAATGTCAAGCTTGTTCATATATACATAGAGCTTTCTTTAAAATTAATAACAAAAATTGTAATTTAGAGTGCTTATATAACTGTAGAACTAATAGGGTAATCTATGCCCTCAAATGTGGTTGTAATAAATTTTACATCAGTCAAACTAAAAGAATGTTTAAGGTTAGACTTTTAGAACATCTGAGGGATATAAGAAATAAAAAAATGGAGAGCCCTTTAGCCCTACATTTTTGTGAATTTCACAATGGCAGTAGTGAGAGTTTAAAAGCTACTATTTTACAACAGGTAGCTAAAATGGAACCTGATGAGTTAGTTGTGGGTAGATTACTTTTAAAGAAGGAAACTACTTTTATTTTAAAATATGACACTTTAGTACCTAAAGGTTTGAATACAGAATGTAATTGGAAGAATGTTATTTAGCTTTTAGGTGCATATCAATTTTATTGATTAATTGTTTAATTATGTAATTGAATGATTTTTGTGACTATATAAAGTGTGTTTTAGTACTGTTAGTTTACTCCTTGAAGGCTTACTGTGGCCGAGGCGCTAGAGAGATAAGTGAATAAACCTGCTTTTGGATCCTGTGCTGACTCCTGTTGTTTTGCTGTGATGGTATGAGGTATAACCTGGCAGTGATGGGTTGCACCTGTGAGCCGTGAATCAGGAATCTGGTACTGCACAGATATTGCAGTTCACCGTGCTGAGGACAGTGTCCAGTGCATGCATCTTGTGGTGTACACTGCTGGTGTTGTGTAGCATCACTGTTAGTGTCCTATCCTGTGTGATACCCGTGGAGGTGGCTATGTAATCCATGTCCTGCAGCAAAAGGCACTATGTGTGTATCAAGGGGCTTCGCCAATACACAATGGCCCATGGGTGTCACGTGCAAGCGGCCCCTCGCAAATCATTGTGGCTTCCCTAACATGTAAGCACATGTTGACAGCCATTGGATACCCTATGAATGACATTGGAGATTGAGCAGAATGTAGACATAGAACACCCTTCCTACATATTGTGGTAGCATACCTGG
This sequence comes from Protopterus annectens, assembly GCF_019279795.1. Taxonomy (NCBI): domain Eukaryota; kingdom Metazoa; phylum Chordata; order Ceratodontiformes; family Protopteridae; genus Protopterus; species Protopterus annectens. The sequence continues at coordinate 430,113,073 of NC_056741.1, forward strand.
TGAGGGTATGATGGCAACCAAGATCAGGCTCATACTGGCCCGTGCCACATGCGGAGAGATCCTTCTATGTTCCCTATCATGTAGTCCAGGGAGGTATGTCTCAGGTCATCCATAGTGGCATGGACAATGACTGAGTCACATGTGTCCATGCCTCTGAATGACCTGTATGCATGTGTTTTGTGGTGGACCATAGTGCCCCATGGGCATATCACTGCGACCTTCACCATGTACAGCCTGTTGAGCGGGACCCCACTGCAGCAGCCAAGAGAGGTACCTGCCACATCTGTAGCAGGTGTGTTGTGTAGCCCTACAGGCTGTGAGTGTGTGGCACATGGGATGTGTGTGCCATGTGTGGCATGTGCTCTGTTCTGATGTAATGTATGCCTGTGTGCCAGCTGCGGAGGTGTGTGATGCTCAGGCAGGATGCTATTCTGAGTCTCCAAGTATGCCCCAGTGTGTTCGGATTGCTGTCAGTGTGGGTCTATGTCAGACTGGTATTGTAGTCACTGTAGTATGTCATGCCACCTGACAGGGTATGGCAGTACTGGGTTCAGAGTGCTCAGTCCCCAGATTGGCTATGTGGTGGCATCCCACACATGTGTTGTACGTTCCTGGCCAGGGGAGAGGGTTGATTGCATACATGTGGCAGCTGTGACATTGCCACATGACTCACATAAACCACAACTGGACCATAGAGGTGATTCTCAGGTTTCCTTTGCACATGCCACCATAGTAGTGTGATTGCCATGGTGATTACCAACACATAGGGCCAATGGGGAACAACATACTGAAGGTGAGTATGTGTGGGTGTACTGCTACTGATTTCATAGCACTGGCATATATGACTGCACACGTGGGTAAATGCCAGGTAAGTCATGTGCAATGTGTCACAGGCAACATACATGCGAACAGGACAGACAGTGACGTTCTGTCATGTGGAAAATTGACATACGTATAGTACGCTATGCAGATGTCACTAGGAGTCCACAGAAGCTCTGTAACTCTGCATTGCAGGTGGAAGCAGTGTTCCAGGGAACCCCAAGCAAACATGCATGCAAACAAAGCTACAGTAAGCAGGGCTGGAAGTAGTCCATTGTACAACAAAGAAGGGGTAACACTTACAGTAGGTAACAGTGCAAATATGTAGGCACTATCAACATGTACCCAGGAATGCACAGCTCAGATGTCCATGGTAGAACTGATATTATGTCATAGTTAATTGTGATTTGTATTACACTGGTTCTGCACACATATCAACATGCGCAAACATCCACATTGCATAGTCGTTGTGGGCAACATGCCACCATTACTGTGCATGTCCATCATTGCGTATCACTACTTGCATTAGCTTCTCCCCTGTGCTACCTATGTATGTGGCTATCTGTTGACATCCTTACCACCGGTATGCAATAATGTGCAGCTGTTACACTATGGTACTTACTATGGGTGTAGATAACAATTCAGGACAGTCATACAGTTACTGCATCAGGCATGCTGGGATATACACACAGTCATATCAGCACACTGTACTGTTACCAACATGATACTAGTAATACACTTCTATGTAGTCACCCTGTGCATCAGCAACGTGTTTACCTGTTCCTGCACTGATGTTGGAGATTGCAGGAGGTGGCATAGTTTCATCATATGCACAGGGTGTGAATTAGGTATGCCTGAGTCTGCCACTGATACCACCAATTGACATGTGTGTGTATGTGTGTTGGTGAGGGACAGCAGTATAGGGTGGGGCACTGTTGGTGCAGTGTGTGCGTGTATGTGGTAGCCCTAGATGTTAACATTTTGCATGTGTGTATGCATGCACACAGTTCCACCTCATGGCTGCCATATACTGGAGTTTGTGGACAGCCACAGACTGCACCTGGCAGGTCATACAGATCAGTGTCGGTGGGCACGGACATGGTACCTGTCCCTGGCAGGGGTGCTACGGACTGTATCCGGTACTAAGCCAGACTGGGTACTGTCATCAGAAGCGGGAGTGTGTTGACTGGACACAGGTCCCAGTTGGGACTGTCCAGAGCCACGTGCACATGGTCTCCTGGAGCGTTCCGATGAACAGCTGGGGCTGCTGCTGGCACTATGGGGGCATCCGCGGGCCTGTTGTCATCCACGCCGACTGCCAGCTGCTGCTGTTGCTGGCATATGGCCACGTCGATGCCACAACCATCCACCATTGCCCTGGCTCATGAACATGTGGTTGTGGAACTGCTGTAATATGTCCCCACAATGTCTGTCTATGACATCGGTGAAATTACGGATAGCATCCGCGATGTCACGCATACTGTCAGTCATGGCTGTGCGACATGCTCTCAGCTCCCTCAGACCCTGTCTGGTGTACCTTTCCATACGCAACTGTGCCTGCATGACAGACTGAAACATAGCTGATGTTGACAGACCTCTTTGGGCACGTCTGCCAGAGGCAGTACGCCCACAGATGCTCCCACGTGAACCCATGGGCAACTGTCTGTATGGTACCATTGCAGGACCCTGCCCATGGCTGCTGTGTGGGAAAGCATGTGCCACAGATATCACATTACCCTGGTCAATGCCCACTGTATCCTGTCCATTAACTAGGGACAATGGTGACATAGGATGTACTGGCAGGATGACTGTTCGCAATGATGGGGTTGACAGCTGTGTACTGTCAATTGGCTGACCAATGACGGACCCTGGCACACCTTCCTGTGCCATTACACAGATATCATCATTATCAGTACCTGTGGCACCAGATTCAGGTTCCCTGCTGCAGGACACCAGAGCAGCACCAGAACCTGTGGGAGGAAGACAGGAAACACAGTTTACAATGTCTACACAATGTTACCAGTGATGCACTAATGCACACATGCACACGTGGACACATGCACACATGCACACATGCACACGTGGATACAGGCACACATGCTCACATGCACACGTGGACACAGGCACACATGCACACATGCACACATGGACACAGGCACACATGCACACATGCACACATGGACACAGGCACACATGCACACATGCACACATGCACACGTGGACACAGGCACACATGCACACATGCACACATGCACACCCCGCAGTATACACACAGAGCACTACTGAGTTACACTAGTATAACTAGCACTATCAGGACTATTATAGATATTGTTAAAACACACTCACCAGCATGGATGGGCTGCCTTGCTGTAACACCGGAGGGACCTGCAGAAATGAGGGGACTAATGTCAGTGGGCACAACTGTGCCATTGATACTGTGTATGATACAGTGCAGTAGTACACCAGTTGCCTTTCACATGTCAGCTGCTGATATTGGCAATATCACACCTGCACAATTACAAACTATGTTGACAGCTACATACCACGGACACACCTTATACATGCATAAACTAACAGTGTACAGAACAGTCAAGTGTACATATGGCATATTACCTGCACGCTCCATGTCGTGTTGCTGTGTGGATCCAGCCTCCATCATTACTGTTGATGTTCCTGGGCTGGAACCACAACATTTAGGAGTAGCCCCTCCAGTCTGGTGAGGGGGGGGAATGTGTGGCCACCCCACCTCTTGTGGCGACCTGTTGCCTGTGCATATCCGACGCACGCTGACGGACATTTCTGATTAAATCACTGCAGTGATGTCGTACCTGCTCATATGTCCTATTATGCGTGCCAATGTCATTTACCCTATGGACAAGGTCTTGCCACAGTGCAGCCCTCTCCTGCTGATTCTGACTGGTGCGGGAAAACAGTATGTCATAATCCCGCACCAAGCTCTGGTGTATCTCTTCATCTTCTGCAGCAGAGTAGGCAGGATTTCGCTGATGCGCCATGTCCCCTGGAAGAGAACACAAACAGGATATCAGCAGACTATGTCAGCAATATATGGCACACATATTATACATGATACTCAACTGTAGTGATATACTACTACTCCCATATGTAGCAAGTGTGTGTCTCTTGGCCAGATATCAGTGCTCAGCCGACACCTGTGCAACAATACCTGCCACATTCCATACAACATAGTAGCATGCCCCATCAGTCAGCACACTGAGACAGGTCCAATGCACAACCACACTCTGGGGGTTCATACCAAGGTACTGTATGTGGAACGCCATCCACTAGTGTGATCTGGACACAAATTACTCGGCCTGGATATACATATCCCACCACCACCACCAGCACAGTAGACTACTTTGATATATATGTGATTAGACAGATATTCACTTGTGAGGACTGACATGGTATCCATGCAGCCCACTGGGCCAGTGGAAGCCACAACCCACACTGCTGACCCCTTTGTGAATGCTTCCCACGGACATCCCAAAGATTGCATGGAACATGCACACACATTTCTAACCCAGACCCTATACACAAAGGTTGGGCATCCTGTCTGGTGGACCCCAGCCAAAGGCAGATTGTATAATGTTAGAAGGAGGTTACTGCAGGACAGAGCAGATTCACATAAAGGGAAGGCATCTGTGGTCAGCACTGGTAATAAGCTACGGTCTCTCATAACAACATCCACGGCCTACTCTGGGAGGGAAATGGCCACGAACACTATAGATAACCACAAGGCCTTCTTCAGTTATGTTAGACATATGGACCAAATGCCTCAGATATGCTCTGAGTTACTACACACCTACTTAATATTCACTGAACACACAGATATTGGCAACATTCTGGCAGACAGGTTCAGTGCACGTATCCCCCCTCCTTCTCCCCCACACTTAGAAATACTTATCACAGCTGAATGTAACCTCCCTATCATCTCAGATGTCCAGGTGAGGGCCGCCCTCAGCAAAGCAGAACACACAGCATCAATGTGACCTGATGGTATCCCTGGATTTGTGTTACGTGAACTCCAAGAGGAGATACAACTGCATATAAGACTGATATTTAACCTTGGCCGTACTATGGGATATGTACCTGAACACTGGCATACAGCAACAGTGGTCCCACTCCACTAAGGAGGCATCTCTACTGACCCTGGGAACTACCGCCTCATAAGCTTAACCAGCCTGGTCTGCAAAGTTATGGAATGATTCATTATGGGACACCTATACAGCGATATTGGGTACCAGCAGACACTTGATCACACCCAGTTTGCCTTTGTGATGGGCTGATCCTGCCTTTTGAACCTGGTTGACCTTTCAAAACAGTCACTACAGCCATTGATGAGGGCAACACAGTCCATACAGCCTACCTGGACTTGCCTAAGGCCTTCAACACAGTACTCCACTCAGGCATCATAGACAAGCTCATTAGCTTACATGTTACTACATATGTCACATGATGGGTTGCACACTGGTTGACATACAGAATCCATAATATCGATATTGCGGGAGCCATGTCAGACTCAATGCCAGTCACATGTGTTATCCCACAGGGCTCTGTCCTAGGACCCCTCTTGTTTGGCATTTACTTCTCAGATGTGAAAGCAAACATGTGCAGGTTGTAGATGACAAAGTTCCCAGATGACTGCGAACTAAGCGCCATAGTCGTTACACCAGCTGACACACACATCCTACAGACAGGCCTCACTGAAATGGACAACTGGTGCCAGGATCATGGCCTAACACTGAATGACATGTAATGTATAGTCATCCCCTTTGGATGAAACTACGTGCACACAACTTATCACATGGACATACCTATAGATACAGACCAATGACACATATGGAGGGTTCACAGTATGTAGACTATTAACGTGTTACTTTACATTACCTGTGTTTGTTGCAGCTGGTTGCATTACCATTACTATAGCTTCCTGCTGCTGCTGCTAGCCCAGCTTGATACTGACACGGATGACAGCTTCAACTTAGCTTGTGTAACGTGTGTTTTTGTTTGTGTTCTCATTTTATTTTTATTTTTTTTTCTTTCTCTCTCTCTCTCTTTCTCTCTCTGTCTGCCTACAGATGGTGCAATGAAAGTATTGCATGTGTGGAGTGGGAGTACAAGATGCTTTTGTAGGTATCTGCATAAGTCCATGTGATGGCCACTGCACCAATTGTAAGCCAGCATTTGCTAATTGCATGCAGCCAGTTGTGTACTGATTGCAGTTCTCACTGTGATTTCAGGACAGTGCTATAAAAGGGTATGTGAGATAGGGATTTCCCTTTCAGATTGTAAGGGCGGGGACCATGCTGGTATGCTGTGGACACTGTTCTGTGAGTGTAAAGGTTAGTATCTCTCTCATGATTCAGGCTGTGTTGTAGATTCACATTTCTCCATTCCTCTCTCCTGTTTCCTGTACTAAGTGTGTATGCACACTGACACCTACAACTATATATATATATATATATATATATATATATATATATATATATATATATGTATATGTAAATATACATACATTTATATATGTACATTAACTGACATTATTACTTACTAGCTACCAACTAGCATGGCTGTTTCTGTTCACACACTACTATTATAGAAATCCACTAGATTTGACAGTAAATATACATGACATGCTTTGTGTACTACACATCCTATATTCCCTTTACATTCATTCCTACTATTACATGATATATTTATTGTAGCACAATGTTCTTATATAACAGTCATGGCTTAGTGGTAAGTCATGCAGGCTACTGTTTCCAAGGTCCTGGGTTCAGGACTGACAGTGGGATTTTATTTTGCTTTTGAACTGACTACAGGACCTGTCAATCAGAGTGACTAAGGCACCTTTAAGCAGTTGTAACCGGGTTAGCGCTGGTTTGTGTGGAACTCCCGCATGCGCACTGGAGTTCAGCTCCGCGCACACCTACTTACAACCGCTTAACAGTGCTTAATCTGGCGCACACCCGCGCTATTTTCTTTGAAAGAAATGAAAATTGGGAGGCAGGAAAGTGGTGAAAAAGGGGTCACAAAGAGGGTAAGACAGTAGGGAAACAAGCTTGGGTTTTGCAGGAGGGATGTAGGTAAGGCCCATAGCTGCCCATTTCTTCATCAGCAACAGCTGTGCATATGTTTGTAATTTGGTGTGACATTTGAAAACTTCCACCCCTAAGAGAGGTGTCAGGTCAACAATAATACTTGTTGTACAGCCAATTGTAATTGATAGTTTCCATGTCCAGCAGACATGTGTGCGGAATGGGCAGCTATGTATGGGGCGTCATTTTCTTTGTGGGTACAGAGTGCCCTTTTTTTTTTTTTTTTTTTTTTTTTTTTTTTTCAGGTGAGAGCGGTATGTCAGGTAAAGGAAGTCGGTATAGCTGGGGAGGTAGGTCAACAGACAAGACAAACAAGACGCATACAGGGGCTTTGTATGACACATGTGGGGGCGTTACACAATTGACGGGGACGGATGTTTGGATATCCAGAGCCCATGAGCTCACAGATGACAACAGTGGAACTGATATCCCCACCCATGGGCAGTTGCCACTGTTCCTTCACTGCCCAGGATGGGGCTGTGCTGGGGGCTGTGTAGGCCGGGCAACAGGCATGCCCGTAAGTTGTGCCACCTGTGCCTCAAGCTGGCATAGGGGCCCAAGAACAGAGTCCCGGATCTCCCTACACACCACAGTCCGGACGCTACGGAGGGTGAGTGGTGGTTCTCCTCCGGCCACACTTGCAGAGGGTGGATGGGCCCCATCCCCTGCAGCGCTTCCACCTGCAGGTGGCACAGGGTCACCGGAGGAGGGTCCAGACTGGGCACTAGTGCCAGGTGCACTCGCCAGCTGAAGTGGGAGAGGTGGGTCTGCTGAAACCCGCCTTCCCTGTCGTCTTATGTTTTGCATTACATCATGACAGTTTGGGTTAGTAACATACAATACCATTCGCAATTAGTTGTAACAGCATGCATTAGTATTCCCATTAACCAAACACCCAGATATTCACACCATTGAACAGCAAGCATAACACATGCATAATTTGAACAGCAATACACAGTCCAACAACATGCAGGGTTGATTGATGGCAACAGGCCATCAGGTTTGGATGTATGAACAGGGCAGATGCATCAACGTACATGCAAATATTTATGACCCAACAGGACAAATGTCCAGGGGTGTTAATTGTGATTGCACATACCAATTTCATGTGGAATGGATTATATGTGGTTATAGGGTGGGGTGAAGAAAATATTATTAACACCTTCAATACCAATACATATGCTGTACATTTCTAATAGCTGCAGATATATACACACTACTGTTCTAACTACAGTTTCCTATATGATAACTACTTCAATTTGGTGATAGGACTGTTACTGCTACATCAATATACATTTTATTGTTATTCATACACGTTCATATCTGGCTTTGTTCAGCTACATCATCCTGCTACATTTGCTTTATATAGCTATAGACAACTGTGGATGTTTGGTATTTCAGACAATCATACTATCTGCATATTGCAGACTGAGAGCAACATATCCAGATTTTGGGATACACATTCCAGCTGCAGCAACACTTTGAACACATTTCGCAGTTTGGTTCTGTTTGTCACATTCATTTCATTCTGTACTGACTGCAGTATACTTTATTCAGGGGTTATTACTACTTTATTGGTGGATTCATAACTCTTTCTCACACTCTCTCACTTGTTTTCATTTTACTATTCAGGATGGTACTTACTTCTAGGCTTTATTGACATGTTTTACCTGTAGTTATTACAATCCTTTCCAGCAGTCTCACTTCTGTCATGTTTCAGTATTTCAACAGGGATATATTTCACACATGTGATTTACTCATCTTCTGCAGCTGTACTTTTCAGCCTGCTGCAGGTTGTGTACTATTATATTACAGGTGGGGCATCTTTATTTCAGACTTTATTTCAGACATTTTCATTTTTCTGTTTGGATTACAGACTGCAACACACTTTTATAATCAAGCAATACTTGCAAACACTCTTACACTGTTACTTGCACATTTTATTACTTAGTGACTACACTACACTCTTTTGCTAACTGTCATACTTTTATATTTCTTTACAGTTACTGGGAGAGGATTACTGACCTGCCTGGTGGCGCAACCACACCAGCCTATCGCCATAGGCTCTGTGGTTCGCAGAACGGACACCTGCAGCTGTAATATAAATGAAGTAACATTGGAATACACATCTCCATAATATCAGCTAGTTTAATTTCTTACATACATAATTAAATGTAACTTACTCAGTAGTGGGGTGTTGGGCATTTGCCGGGCCTCCTGGATCCAAAGGTTCAATTGGTCCTGCTTACGTCTCTTCAGGTCCGCATGGTGGTGACGGACCTGCTCACCAGTCCTTGGAATCCCTGTGGCACTGGTGAGATCATGAGCCAACCGGTCCCACGCCTTAGCCCTATATGCTCCCCACAGGACCTGGCCCTGCATGAGTTGGGCCTCATGATTGTGGACTAGGAGCCAGACCATATATCTGGACTCCTCAACGCCCCACCTCTGTGCTCGAAAGCAACTACCCTCACCTACTCCTGACATTCTGGCTGCAAGTTAGTTCTATTCCCGCCTATGGGGCTTATATATGCCATTTTCCCACACTTATCTGTGATTGGCCATTTTGGAATTGTATCAACTTCACAAAACCTGCTTTGTCATGCTCCACTTTCTATTCATTCCTATATATTTGCTATTACTGCATTTCTAAGTACAGCTGTCATGGCTTAGTGGTTCAGTACCTTGACTATGGTGCATGGTATCCTGGGTTCGAACCTGGCCACTGCTTTTTATATTTTATGACTGTCTAGACAGGCTAGGGGGTGTGTCTGTGTAAAGGCAGTTTTGTTACAGCTTGCTCAACGTTGCCTGCCGGTTAGCTTGTTGGCGCGGTGCGCAGCTCCGCGCAAACGAGTTACGCTAGTTTACGCTTCATTTGGCTGTCAGCACGCATATTACGCTCAGCTCAGCTAGGGGCACACAGTTTCAGCATGTTAAACCACTGCTCACCTATGGGCACTCATTTTCCACCTGGTAAACCACTGCTCACCTACGGGCAGATGCACTCACCTTGTTAAACTGTAGCTCAGCTATAGGCACATCTGGCATTTTTTATTATTTTGTTATCTCACATTTCTTCAAAATAAATGGCCTATTTCATTACATTTTACATAAAATATAATTTTATATGTGTACATATATGTCAGGGACTTGTTTCGTGCTTATTTTACTAAAAATAAAAAATGATGTTGTGGGGGCTCGAACCATGACTGCCTGCTCTTCAGCTGACATCTCTACTGCTATGCTATTGCTTTTGGCTTACTTTGCATAGTTAGTTCTTATATGCTTTTCCACTTACTGCTAACTATGGATGAGCTACAGGCATGCCCGCGCAAACGAGCGCACTCACGGGCAAACATCTTTACAATTTAAAAAAAAATATATAACATGTTAATTTATATATTTTATGTTCATAGTCTGTGGGGGCATGTGTTGTGTTTATTCACATTTCCATGGACTCTGTCGTGGGTGTTTACTTTGGGCACTTTTACTCTTCTGGGTGCGTGTCCGCTTGCAGGGCTCGGCCTACAGACACGCCCCCTACTGTCTTCCACAGACCGTGTCAGCCTTAGGTGTGATTCAGCATGCCCTCATGCATATGCATGACATGCTGACGTCACACCATTTAACTGCAGCCTCCGTGTAAGCCTTGTATCTCTTACATGGAGGCTTTGTGAATCCTGCCCTCTATCTATCAGACAGGTTTATAATCTAATAGATTGAGGTACCCACATTCTAAGTAGAAGTATTAGGTTGAAGGAATATCTGAACATACTGTAACACCCCTGATACTGCTGTAATGAGTTTGGGTTAACTGTTTGAGCTTATAGAGGACACTTTTAAGTAAGCTGAAGAATACACCTTGCCACAAAACCAATGTTATACCTGTACTTCAGAGAATAGTCTAGTCTAGCTTTGTTAGATTTTTCTTTTTGTTTTTTTAACCAATTGTTTTTTTCTCTGTGACCTTTTTACTTATTGTTTTAGTTTGTTAGTTGGGATATTTTGCAGTCACCCTAATTTGTATGGATATCAGTTGGGTACAACAACCCTGCGTTTCCAAATGTTAGCCAAACATTCCACTTATGCTGTGCTGATGATGCCATAAGAAGGCATAAACATGCATGTCCACAGCTAGTGGGATTTGGCATAATTGGCCTGAAATTGTCCAAAAGTAGACTTAAAAGAAAAAGACATTCAGAATTGCCATTTAGTTGAAACACCTGATGTCCTTAGGGGACAATTTGCATATATCCCATGTCACCTCTATTACAAGAGGTTTAAGGTATCACACAGTGGAAAGTCTAGCTTTGCTAGATTTTTCTTTTTGTTTTTTTAACTGATTGTTTTTTTCTGTGTGACCTTTTTACTTATTGTTTTAGTTTGTACTTCAGAGACCTCTCTTACTCAGTGCACTTACTGTAAAAATAATACCACAGATAGCATTCAGAAAGCTCCATGTTGGCATTTCATGATCTGAGCATACAAAAAGATCCATCTTGTCATTCCAAGACCTGTAATTGAGAGTCACAGGATTACAAAAACAACAGTGCATTTAAAGGAGGACAGTGAACCATGACAACTGTTGTTCTCATTTTCTCCTTTAAAGTTATTTTTTTACTTCCATGCACGCCCCCTCCAGTGTGTCTCTGTGTGTGGGGGGGGTGTTGTACTTTCCACAGCTCTGTTGCTACTTATGTATGCTAATTCTGAGATCTCCTTAACTGAGTGAAAAGAGAACACTCTTGAGACACAACAGTCTTAGGGCAGTATTCATAGTCCTGGGCTTCTCATATTCATAGTGGTTATCCACATGGTTATGTAAATCCAAGTGTTTTAAGATGACTACAGAAATGCAGAGGACTTTTTATGAACATGCTCCCATGGCAAAAGCATTACATGCTTAACACCTAGGCAATAGGGGACAGCTACTACGCTGTTAAGGATGCAAATAGCCCTGAACTTATGCCAGTGAACAGCAGTTTTCAATACAGAGATGTGAGGGGCGATTAAGTGGTGCTTCTGCATACCTGGACATTTGGCTGAAAGGGTTGCTTGGAAAAATGTTTTATTTTAATGCGTGCACATACCAATATTTATTAATGAAGGGGTCGCTTGGGTGAATGTTTCATTTTAATGTGTGCACACACCTGAATTTATTAATGAAGGGGTCGCTTGGGTGAATGTTTCATTTTAATGCGTGCACATACCTGGATTTATTAATGAAGGGGTTGCTTGGGTGAATGTTTCATTTCAGTGCATGTGCATACCTGGACATATTAAAGAAGAGGTTACTGAAGTGAATGTTTCATTTCAGTGCATGTGCATACCTGGACATATTAATGAAGAGGTTACTTAAGTGAATGTTTCATTTCAGTGCATGTGCATACCTGGACATATTAATGAAGAGGTTACTGAAGTGAATGTTTCATTTCAGTGCATGTGCATACCTGGACATATTAATGAAGAGGTTACTGAAGTGAATGTTTCATTTCAGTGCATGTGCATACCTGAACATATTAATGAAGAGGTTACTTAAGTGAATGTTTCATTTCAGTGCATGTGCATACCTGGACATATTAATGAAGAGGTTACTGAAGTGAATGTTTCATTTCAGTGCATGTGCATACCTGGACATATTAATGAAGAGGTTACTGAAGTGAATGTTTCATTTCAGTGCTTGTGCATACCTGGACATATTAATGAAGAGGTTACTTAAGTGAATGTTTCATTTCAGTGCATGTGCATACCTGGACATATTAATGAAGAGGTTACTGAAGTGAATGTTTCATTTCAGTGCATGTGCATACCTGGACATATTAATGAAGAGGTTACTTAAGTGAATGTTTCATTTCAGTGCTTGTGCATACCTGGACATATTAATGAAGAGGTTACTGAAGTGAATGTTTCATTTCAGTGCTTGTGCATACCTGGACATATTAATGAAGAGGTTACTGAAGTGAATGTTTCATTTCAGTGCTTGTGCATACCTGGACATATTAATGAAGAGGTTACTTAAGTGAATGTTTCATTTCAGTGCATGTGCATACCTGGGCATATTAATGAAGAGGTTACTTAAGTGAATGTTTCATTTCAGTGCATGTGCATACCTGGACATATTAATGAAGAGGTTACTGAAGTGAATGTTTCATTTCAGTGCATGTGCATACCTGGACATATTAATGAAGAGGTTACTGAAGTGAATGTTTCATTTCAGTGCATGTGCATACCTGGACATATTAATGAAGAGGTTACTGAAGTGAATGTTTCATTTCAGTGCATGTGCATACCTGGACATATTAATGAAGAGGTTACTGAAGTGAATGTTTCATTTCAGTGCATGTGCATACCTGGACATATTAATGAAGAGGTTACTGAAGTGAATGTTTCATTTCAGTGCATGTGCATACCTGGACATATTAATGAAGAGGTTACTGAAGTGAATGTTTCATTTCAGTGCATGTGCATACCTGGACATATTAATGAAGAGGTTACTTAAGTGAATGTTTCATTTCAGTGCATGTGCATACCTGGACATATTAATGAAGAGGTTACTGAAGTGAATGTTTCATTTCAGTGCATGTGCATACCTGGACATATTAATGAAGAGGTTACTGAAGTGAATGTTTCATTTCAGTGCATGTGCATACCTGGACATATTAATGAAGAGGTTACTGAAGTGAATGTTTCATTTCAGTGCATGTGCATACCTGGACATATTAATGAAGAGGTTACTGAAGTGAATGTTTCATTTCAGTGCATGTGCATACCTGGACATATTAATGAAGAGGTTACTGAAGTGAATGTTTCATTTCAGTGCATGTGCATACCTGGACATATTAATGAAGAGGTTACTTAAGTGAATGTTTCATTTCAGTGCATGTGCATACCTGGACATATTAATGAAGAGGTTACTGAAGTGAATGTTTCATTTCAGTGCATGTGCATACCTGGACATATTAATGAAGAGGTTACTGAAGTGAATGTTTCATTTCAGTGCATGTGCATACCTGGACATATTAATGAAGAGGTTACTGAAGTGAATGTTTCATTTCAGTGCATGTGCATACCTGGACATATTAATGAAGAGGTTACTGAAGTGAATGTTTCATTTCAGTGCATGTGCATACCTGGACATATTAATGAAGAGGTTACTGAAGTGAATGTTTCATTTCAGTGCATGTGCATACCTGGACATATTAATGAAGAGGTTACTGAAGTGAATGTTTCATTTCAGTGCATGTGCATACCTGGACATATTAATGAAGAGGTTACTGAAGTGAATGTTTCATTTCAGTGCTTGTGCATACCTGGACATATTAATGAAGAGGTTACTGAAGTGAATGTTTCATTTCAGTGCATGTGCATACCTGGACATATTAATGAAGAGGTTACTGAAGTGAATGTTTCATTTCAGTGCATGTGCATACCTGGACATATTAATGAAGAGGTTACTGAAGTGAATGTTTCATTTCAGTGCATGTGCATACCTGGACATATTAATGAAGAGGTTACTGAAGTGAATGTTTCATTTCAGTGCATGTGCATACCTGGACATATTAATGAAGAGGTTACTGAAGTGAATGTTTCATTTCAGTGCATGTGCATACCTGGACATATTAATGAAGAGGTTACTGAAGTGAATGTTTCATTTCAGTGCATGTGCATACCTGGACATATTAATGAAGAGGTTACTGAAGTGAATGTTTCATTTCAGTGCATGTGCATACCTGGACATATTAATGAAGAGGTTACTGAAGTGAATGTTTCATTTCAGTGCATGTGCATACCTGGACATATTAATGAAGAGGTTACTGAAGTGAATGTTTCATTTCAGTGCATGTGCATACCTGGACATATTAATGAAGAGGTTACTGAAGTGAATGTTTCATTTCAGTGCATGTGCATACCTGGACATATTAATGAAGAGGTTACTGAAGTGAATGTTTCATTTCAGTGCATGTGCATACCTGGACATATTAATGAAGAGGTTACTGAAGTGAATGTTTCATTTCAGTGCATGTGCATACCTGGACATATTAATGAAGAGGTTACTGAAGTGAATGTTTCATTTCAGTGCATGTGCATACCTGGACATATTAATGAAGAGGTTACTGAAGTGAATGTTTCATTTCAGTGCATGTGCATACCTGGACATATTAATGAAGAGGTTACTGAAGTGAATGTTTCATTTCAGTGCATGTGCATACCTGGACATATTAATGAAGAGGTTACTGAAGTGAATGTTTCATTTCAGTGCATGTGCATACCTGGACATATTAATGAAGAGGTTACTGAAGTGAATGTTTCATTTCAGTGCATGTGCATACCTGGACATATTAATGAAGAGGTTACTGAAGTGAATGTTTCATTTCAGTGCATGTGCATACCTGGACATATTAATGAAGAGGTTACTGAAGTGAATGTTTCATTTCAGTGCATGTGCATACCTGGACATATTAATGAAGAGGTTACTGAAGTGAATGTTTCATTTCAGTGCATGTGCATACCTGGACATATTAATGAAGAGGTTACTGAAGTGAATGTTTCATTTCAGTGCATGTGCATACCTGGACATATTAATGAAGAGGTTACTGAAGTGAATGTTTCATTTCAGTGCATGTGCATACCTGGACATATTAATGAAGAGGTTACTGAAGTGAATGTTTCATTTCAGTGCATGTGCATACCTGGACATATTAATGAAGAGGTTACTTAAGTGAATGTTTCATTTCAGTGCATGTGCATACCTGGACATATTAATGAAGAGGTTACTGAAGTGAATGTTTCATTTCAGTGCATGTGCATACCTGGACATATTAATGAAGAGGTTACTGAAGTGAATGTTTCATTTCAGTGCATGTGCATACCTGGACATATTAATGAAGAGGTTACTGAAGTGAATGTTTCATTTCAGTGCATGTGCATACCTGGACATATTAATGAAGAGGTTACTTAAGTGAATGTTTCATTTCAGTGCATGTGCATACCTGGACATATTAATGAAGAGGTTACTGAAGTGAATGTTTCATTTCAGTGCATGTGCATACCTGGACATATTAATGAAGAGGTTACTGAAGTGAATGTTTCATTTCAGTGCATGTGCATACCTGGACATATTAATGAAGAGGTTACTGAAGTGAATGTTTCATTTCAGTGCATGTGCATACCTGGACATATTAATGAAGAGGTTACTTAAGTGAATGTTTCATTTCAGTGCATGTGCATACCTGGACATATTAATGAAGAGGTTACTGAAGTGAATGTTTCATTTCAGTGCATGTGCATACCTGGACATATTAATGAAGAGGTTACTGAAGTGAATGTTTCATTTCAGTGCATGTGCATACCTGGACATATTAATGAAGAGGTTACTGAAGTGAATGTTTCATTTCAGTGCTTGTGCATACCTGGACATATTAATGAAGAGGTTACTGAAGTGAATGTTTCATTTCAGTGCATGTGCATACCTGGACATATTAATGAAGAGGTTACTGAAGTGAATGTTTCATTTCAGTGCATGTGCATACCTGGACATATTAATGAAGAGGTTACTTAAGTGAATGTTTCATTTCAGTGCATGTGCATACCTGGACATATTAATGAAGAGGTTACTTAAGTGAATGTTTCATTTCAGTGCATGTGCATACCTGGACATATTAATGAAGAGGTTACTGAAGTGAATGTTTCATTTCAGTGCATGTGCATACCTGGACATATTAATGAAGAGGTTACTGAAGTGAATGTTTCATTTCAGTGCATGTGCATACCTGGACATATTAATGAAGAGGTTACTGAAGTGAATGTTTCATTTCAGTGCATGTGCATACCTGGACATATTAATGAAGAGGTTACTGAAGTGAATGTTTCATTTCAGTGCATGTGCATACCTGGACATATTAATGAAGAGGTTACTGAAGTGAATGTTTCATTTCAGTGCATGTGCATACCTGGACATATTAATGAAGAGGTTACTGAAGTGAATGTTTCATTTCAGTGCATGTGCATACCTGGACATATTAATGAAGAGGTTACTGAAGTGAATGTTTCATTTCAGTGCATGTGCATACCTGGACATATTAATGAAGAGGTTACTGAAGTGAATGTTTCATTTCAGTGCATGTGCATACCTGGACATATTAATGAAGAGGTTACTGAAGTGAATGTTTCATTTCAGTGCATGTGCATACCTGGACATATTAATGAAGAGGTTACTGAAGTGAATGTTTCATTTCAGTGCATGTGCATACCTGGACATATTAATGAAGAGGTTACTGAAGTGAATGTTTCATTTCAGTGCATGTGCATACCTGGACATATTAATGAAGAGGTTACTGAAGTGAATGTTTCATTTCAGTGCATGTGCATACCTGGACATATTAATGAAGAGGTTACTGAAGTGAATGTTTCATTTCAGTGCATGTGCATACCTGGACATATTAATGAAGAGGTTACTGAAGTGAATGTTTCATTTCAGTGCATGTGCATACCTGGACATATTAATGAAGAGGTTACTGAAGTGAATGTTTCATTTCAGTGCATGTGCATACCTGGACATATTAATGAAGAGGTTACTGAAGTGAATGTTTCATTTCAGTGCATGTGCATACCTGGACATATTAATGAAGAGGTTACTGAAGTGAATGTTTCATTTCAGTGCATGTGCATACCTGGACATATTAATGAAGAGGTTACTGAAGTGAATGTTTCATTTCAGTGCTTGTGCATACCTGGACATATTAATGAAGAGGTTACTGAAGTGAATGTTTCATTTCAGTGCATGTGCATACCTGGACATATTAATGAAGAGGTTACTTAAGTGAATGTTTCATTTCAGTGCATGTGCATACCTGGACATATTAATGAAGAGGTTACTTAAGTGAATGTTTCATTTCAGTGCATGTGCATACCTGGACATATTAATGAAGAGGTTACTTAAGTGAATGTTTCATTTCAGTGCATGTGCATACCTGGACATATTAATGAAGAGGTTACTTAAGTGAATGTTTCATTTCAGTGCATGTGCATACCTGGACATATTAATGAAGAGGTTACTTAAGTGAATGTTTCATTTCAGTGCATGTGCATACCTGGACATATTAATGAAGAGGTTACTGAAGTGAATGTTTCATTTCAGTGCATGTGCATACCTGGACATATTAATGAAGAGGTTACTGAAGTGAATGTTTCATTTCAGTGCATGTGCATACCTGGACATATTAATGAAGAGGTTACTTAAGTGAATGTTTCATTTCAGTGCTTGTGCATACCTGGACATATTAATGAAGAGGTTACTTAAGTGAATGTTTCATTTCAGTGCATGTGCATACCTGGACATATTAATGAAGAGGTTACTGAAGTGAATGTTTCATTTCAGTGCATGTGCATACCTGGACATATTAATGAAGAGGTTACTGAAGTGAATGTTTCATTTCAGTGCATGTGCATACCTGGACATATTAATGAAGAGGTTACTGAAGTGAATGTTTCATTTCAGTGCATGTGCATACCTGGACATATTAATGAAGAGGTTACTGAAGTGAATGTTTCATTTCAGTGCATGTGCATACCTGGACATATTAATGAAGAGGTTACTGAAGTGAATGTTTCATTTCAGTGCATGTGCATACCTGAACATATTAATGAAGAGGTTACTTAAGTGAATGTTTCATTTCAGTGCATGTGCATACCTGGACATATTAATGAAGAGGTTACTGAAGTGAATGTTTCATTTCAGTGTATGTGCATACCTGGACAAATTAATGAAGAGGTTACTGAAGTGAAAGTTTCATTTCAGTGAATGTGCATACCTGGACATATTACTGAGAGGGTAAGCTGGAGAAGTGTTTCATTTTATTGTTTGTGCATACTAGGGCATATTACTAAATGGGTTGCTTGGGAAAATAATTTATTTGTGTGTCAGGGAAGTGTTTGTGCATACATGGTTAGACTGCTGAAGAGATTGCCGGGCAAAATAAGTTATTGTGCCATTTTAGTTCTTTTGCAGACAATTCAAACTAATGAAGGGGTTGCTGGGTGAATGAATTCATTTTTGTGTCAAAGAACATAGACAAACTACTGAAGGGATAGTTGGGTCAAGTTCAACTCCAATATCAAAGGCAAAGCATTGCATTTAATAAGGGAAGTGCTTACCGCTCAGATGTTGGAATACGAATTGCAAAACCACCTCATTAGCATACTACTCTTTACAACATTTCTCATTTCCATATCATTATTTTTAAGGCCTTTTGCACTAGCGTTAATGGCATCTATGAATCATGCCCTTTGTATGCTTCAAGGATATATCTATCACATTTTCACAAGCGACTATGAATATCAGCCTTAGACGTAGTTATTTGTATGTCCCCATTTTTGTACATTCAGTCTTTCTCTATTCCAGGACTAACATATACAAATCTTAGAATTTAAAACTTTTACCCGTTCAGAATGGAGGTACATGCACACATTCTGTAATTTTGTAGGTGGGTACATACTACATAGGAAAATAAGCCCATACATCACAAGTATCTGTGAATCACCTAATTCTGCTTTTGAGCAGGAAGGTATACTTTCTAACAAAAAGTGTTTCCAAATAATGTGACTGCAATCAGAGATGCACATTTTTAAAAGACAACCAATATATAAATTATGGTACATTTAAATATTTTGTTAGCATACAAGAGCTCTTTAATTAACTACAAAGTGCCATAAGCGAATGGGAGAATGGGAAACTAGCCTATACTACAAGAGACTGAGATAAGTGCTGTTGAAAGAAAAAATAGATAATTCTTCTCAGAAATATTAAAAACTTCTCATTTATATAAAATATTAAAATTTACTTATGATGCACTGCTAAAGGAAAGCTGTGATAAATTGAATTTTGACAGGAAACAAGCTCATGCACATCAAATTAATGAAAGTCTGACATTAACAGAAAGCATAAAAATAAATGATAATGACATAATTACACTTAAAATTATTAAATAATGCAAATGTGACTTCAAAAGGCTAAGCACTAGAAGACTATTTAAATCAACTAATTGCATTGCATGTAATTCTGTGAATCAATGCATTTTATTACACAAATTGTAAGGATGTGAAAAATTATATTTTTTTTTAAAATATTATTGAGATGGTTTCTCGGTCTCTTCTCTGGCCCTCCATGATTCACCCAAATTTGGGTTATTTGGAATAATATCAAGCCATATTATAGGGAAATCATATATGTTAAAATCATTGCTCAGTTTTGTATTTTTGTGTTAAAGTCTTATACTGTAAACATTTTCCAAACCTAAACATTTATTAGTTCATAAAGTGTAACTTTAAATCACTTTATCACTTTTTAAATTAGGGCAGCTGTTTGAAAATAACAATTGCTCACAGCACCAAGGATAAACCATTTGCAATTACCAATATTTGTATAACTTAAATAAAATAATGCAAGCATCTATATTTTATATTTAAAGATCTCTACAGTCAAAGATTTTGTATATATTATGAAATGTTTGTATAAAATATACCTATCTGAGTACAGATTGAAAGTAGATTTGTTAGTTGTTCATAAAACTTGCAACATGTAATTGGTTAAGTTTGTTTTTATGCTGATGTTTCAGTTTTGTTAGATATGACTAAGTTATATTAAATATTTTATTATATTTATAATAATGTTTGTAAGACATTTTTCTCATGAAATATTTTTGATTTAAAATATCATGCCTGGCCCTCCCTCCTTTAATTGTAATAGTCAATTTCCATGTAGCTTTCCATCTACTGATTTTGTCTATGATTACTTTCTCAAACTTCCCATCTATCTGTCTCATTCTGTACCATCTATACCATAAGCTCTCCGATCTTGTAGCCCAGGCAGGTATGACCCTAGCCCTGAGTAGCATCCTGCCATCACCCGGAATGAAACCACAGTACAAGGACAACATGATTGACTTCAACAATTGGCTAAGCTTCTGGTGTCATTCTAAGGGAATCCAGTATCTGTCTGCCTGAGATGACATGATTGACAGACCACGCTGCTTTGCCAGAGATGGCCTGCACCTGTCACCCTTGGGATTCCGGATATTGGCAAAGGCTCTAGCCACCCCTATAGTGCTTTTTTTAAGCAAGGTTCAAATGACAAATTCACCGCTGTAACAGGTACAAGCAAGCAAAATCTGAGGGTAATGCTACTCAATGCTAGAAGTCTAAACCTTAAAATGCATTCACTGGAGGCACTCCTTAAAATGAAGAACATCGACATCTGTGCAGTGACAGAGACCTGGTTCAAAGCTCCAGAGAGCACCCCTGCATTACCAGGCTATAATTCATACCACACCTTTCAGCCACCAAACCCGGACTGAAACACTAAAGGTGGAGGCGTGTCCATATTCATTAAGGATATCCACACCTCCAAGCTAGTTGCGCAGCATAATGCATCCGAGATTATCCAAGTTCAACTAACTCTGGGCAAAACCACAATCCAGATTGTAGTTTGCTACAGACCCCCCACCATGCCCCAGGATTCCCACTCCTCTTTTCTTGATACACTGGAAAATATTAAGGTACAACCCAACACCCTAATAATGGGTGATTTCAACTAAGCCACCATTAACTGGGAAAACTACTCATGTACCAACTCTTTTGCTCAACGTTTTCTGGAATTCATCAATTCCAACACCTTGGATCAACTTATCCACACCCCCACCAGGGGCAGCAATATCCTAGACCTGGTAATCACCAACATGGGCAACCGGTGTTCCACACCAGAGGTCAGCTCCTCGTTGGTCAGATCCGACCACAAGCTAATCACCCTAGACATCCACATCCCGCTCCCACTCCCCATTAGGAAAAAAAAACGTAAAAAATTTCTCCAAAGCCAACTTCATGCTTCTTAAGACAGAAGTGGCAAACTTCACGACACTCATGCAGATGGACAGTAGAGGTTTGACTGCTGAATCCTACACAAATACACTTTATAAGCACTTACACGAGTGCATGGATCTTGGTATCCCTAACAGAACCAAGATGCTATCCTCCAAAAAAAGGAAGCCAATCTGGTGGTCTTCTGTCATAAACAAATTCTACAACAGAAGAAAGAAACTGTTGCAAAAAAGTGTAAAATCCCATGATTGGAGGAACTCCCTGGTCAGCCTCAGTAAGAAGCTGAGGTCCCTTATAAAATCCTCCAAAGCTAGTTCTGAAAACAAAATTGGCACTGATTCTAAAGGCAACCATAAAGCATTATATAGCTATGTCAAGAATCTCAATGGCAACACTCAGATCTGCCCTGAGTTACAGCACAATGACACTAAATATACAGAACCAACTGATACTGCCAACATCCTGGCAGATAGGTTCAGTGCTAACTTTACCCCCCACCCCCACCCCCTAAAGGGCCCATCTTTATACCGGAAGAATGCAAAGTTCCTGTAATCATGGCTGCACAGGTAAAAACCTCACTCTCCAAAGCCAAGAACACAGCATCCATAGAACCTGAGAACATCCCAGGCTGCCTTCTACACGAACTACAGAATGAAGTGGCACCCCACCTAAGTACCATGTTCAATCATAGCCTCACCTCAGGCTTTGTGCCCATTGAATGGTGCACGGCGACGGTTATCCCACTCCACAAAGGGGGGGCCACAACAGACCCCGGGAACTACTGCCCCATTAGCCTGACAAGCCTGGTCTGCAAGGCCATGAAACGTATCATCATGGATCTCATAAACAAAGACATTAGAGATCTCCAAACTCTGGACCCCACACAGTTCGGGTTTGTAAAAGGCAGATCATGTCTCCTAAACCTGATAGACTTCTTTGAAGCAGTCACCAAAGCCATAGATGAGGGTAAGGTGGTTCACACAGCCTATCTAGATCTCGCCAAGGCGTTTGACAACATTCCCCACTCTGGAATTATAGATAAACTCACTAAACTAGGTATAAATCCCTATGTCACAAGATGGGTTACCAACTGGCTTACTGACAAAACCCACACTGTGAAAGTAGCACACTCCAAATCAGACTTCAGACCATTGACAAGTGGAGTACCACAGGGTTCAGTCCTGTATCCTCTTCTCTGAAGTACAGGCTAACACAGAAGGTCTTTGGCTAACTAAATTCACAGATGACTGCAAACTAGGAGTCATAATCGAAACTCCTAATGATATGAACATCCTTTAAAAGGGCCTGGTGTCAAAGCCATAGTCTCAAGCTCAAAGCCAAAAAGTGCATTGTCATCCCCTTTGGTAAAAAATCTGTACCCATGAACTACCACATAGGCGGTAGTCTACTTAACACCAAAAGTATGAAAAGAGACCTTGGGACACATGTGGACAGTAGGCTGTCCTTTGATAATCACATCGTCACAGTGGTCAGGATATCCTTCTAAGTGGCACACCT
This sequence comes from Protopterus annectens, assembly GCF_019279795.1. Lineage (NCBI taxonomy): Eukaryota > Metazoa > Chordata > Ceratodontiformes > Protopteridae > Protopterus > Protopterus annectens. Next base: position 430,136,403 of record NC_056741.1, read on the forward strand.
CATCACAAAAGGTTTCTCATCCAGAAAAAAAAGAGGTCATTGTTCCCCTCTACTCATCACTCATTAGACCCATTATAGAACACAATGCCCCTTTTGGCATGTACCTTACAAGACATCTACAAAAACTGGAAAGGCCACAGAAATACCTCACAAAGAGGATTACTGGCCTCAAACAGATGCCCTACGCAGACCAACTCAAAAAACTCCAGCTTTACTCCATCGCATATCACCTACTCAGAGGCGATCTCTGCCTAACATACAAAGCTATGTCAAACCCAGAGCTGTTGGACATGCTTCATGTAAAGAAATCACAATCCCTCCAAGCTACATGCTCTAGGGACCTAAACCTTGTCACCACAATAAACAGAACATGCTGGAGGAATAGATTCCTGTCCCAGAGACTTCCCATACTCTGGAACAGACTACCTATCTATGTCAAACAGAGTTCCTCATTAGCACTCTTAAAGAAAAATCTTGATGATTGGATGGGTAATATGAAATTCACCCTGGGGATCACTTCTGTGGTTCTGCTTGACAGGGGCACAGAGAAATAATTTTCTTGGGTGGCGAAAGCCAGGGTACCTTTTTGGCTAGGCTTGTATAGACCCTAGGGCCAATAGCCTAGTACCTACCTATGAAACTATAATAACCCATTCTAATTGTTTACTCCATGTCTTCACCCTACACACCACCTAACTCATACATAATAACTTTACCCCTATCCTTAACCCCAGCCCTAAATATTTTGCTAAGATGCTTTCGCTAAAAGTGCCAGTAAACAAGAAACACACACACATGCACTTCAAAGATACCAGTCCCAGGCATAACACATTTATTCCCTTACTTAACCCTTACCCTAACCCTAACCCATGACACTAGTACATACACACAAATCTCTAATGCTGAAACATTTGATATAACCTAATGTTTAGGCATTCTGCACTCCTGCATTTCTGCCTTCTGATTGGCCATTCACACTTCAACCTGTCAGTAGATTGCATTCAAGCAAAAGACTGTTACAAATTTTCAAGATTATTACTTAATTACAGGTCATATTTCTACAGACTTAATTGCATTCTTTGAAAATGAGGGGATAACTTAAAAACAATAATTTCTTAAATATACTCTGTATTGGCTGGAAGTCACTTCCAACTTGAAACTTTTTTCTAGAAAAATACTGGTGAAACTTTGCACAGCATAAAATTGCAGATGTTTTTCAATATGTGCAGATATTTGCTGGCAGTCAGTAAAAGCTTATTAACCATACTCATTTGGCAGTCAATAAGTGCTTATGGCCCATTCTTTACTGTGTTTTATTCTTGCAAAATCCCTGCATCAGAATCATTCAGACTGGCACCTGCATGTAAAGTAACTGGCTTAGTTACAGCAAAATCCTTCCAAGAATGACCTGGCATGGTGGTACAAAGGGTTAAGGCTTTAATTATGACCCAGATGACCCAACTTTAAATAGCACCTTTGGACTGGAAGAGTCATGTGAGAGAAGAAAGAAATGAGAGTCCAACATCAGGTTATCCATCTTGGGAAGGAAGTGATGGTTCTGTTCAGCCAATTGTCACCATGCTTGCATGGCATCAAAATGGCCAGAAACATGGGCTTTGTGGTGATCCTAAGCTGGTGATGGTAGTAGCCCTCATAGCATGTGGGTGGAAGCACACATGAAAAGATACACAAACAAAGACACACTCACATACACACACATACACATACACAAAAATACATGATATACACACGATACATGCACGATACACAAATGCATGCATGCACACTGGAAGGTGGGGATAGTACTTTGTGGAAACAATCTCAATTGCTGGGTTGCCCATGAGGAAACAAACCTCTTCAATGTTTGCCTGGATTATTGCCCATCTGATCTCCTATTGCCCTTTAACTGAAGATGCCCAATACAAAAGAACAAATGTGTTCAATATATGTTGATGGAGGCTTGATGGTTGGTAGGCATAAAGGCAAACAAAACATAGAAAAAAAGCAAAACTATACAAAAAACAATGTGCTCTGGTAACTAAAAATTTCAGTAGTTCAAGACTTTTTTCTTTCTCATCACTAGCATGCCATGCCAGATCTTGTCCTTTAATTTCCTCAAAGGCATACTTATTTCAGATAGATTCATAGTAAATATTGAATGATGCTGCACCATGACCAAAAATTTCATAAGTGCCTATTTACCATCTTCTAGTGACAATTGCTGATCTATTTAAGTAAACAACTTGTACATGGATGTCTTCTTTCTTTCTGAGAACTTTGACATTTAGAGAAGACATCACATTACACTCCTCCCTATGTCAAGCTTTAAGACCACACAATGATTAAACAGTAATGGGATGTGGGGTCATGCTGATGTATATGTGAATGTAGGAAGAACTGTTATCAAATTGATTCAGCCTATAGCTCTTTATTCTTTTAACTGATGAGCTGAATTGGATGTGAGTGGAATGCATTATCTATTTTTACTACCAAAAGAAGTAAAACTGTAGCTACTGAAATTTTTGCATTGTGCTCTATTAGGTGATTTTCACTACATAAAAATACCCATGGAATAACTCAGCAGAAAAAAAAAGATTGTCATCTTTACTGGGGATATTAACCAACGTCTTTATATAGGTATCAGTAGATGGAGGTGTAGCATTAAAAGGAAAATGAGTCCTCTTTTTATGCACTATTTGCAAGTGACAAAAAGTTACTCAAGGACAGCTAGAATCTATTGGTCAGACACATTGCAAGGGCAGGTAGAGTAGTGGACATTTACCCAGCTAGTCTCTCTGAACATTCACCTTGTCCAGTTGCCCCTCTGGAACCAGCTCCTACCTATAATCTGTATCTTAATAGTGTAGCATTAAAATAATTTAACCAGAGAAACTAATTCAAGAACTTTAGGAAGGAATACGGGATTTCAATTTAGGGGGTTTGCCAATAGCAATTGTTTTGTGGGATGTGTTAAAAGAGCATTTCTACCAAAGGTTGAATGTGGTAGTGGATAGGGACATAAGAATATAGGAAGCAGAGTTTGTTGATGTTCAAGGCAGACTTACACTCCCAAAGCTCTACAGGCAAGAGATGAAAAGGTTGATGAAAGATTTTTGCATTAAGTGAAACTGCAAAAAATTTTTAGTGGCGCTATAAAACTTTATATTTCAAAGCCATGCAATGTTTAGCTCTGTGCCTAGGAATTCACTAAGCTAACAATACTGTCAAATCTGTTAAGATGAGTGACTCCTATTTAGAGAACAACAAGATGAGGATAGTAAAGGGGTTTCAAGCTTTTGTCCATGGTATCGAAAGGCACTGGCAGATATTGAATGACATAGGTCTACACCTACTTTGCCTGTAAGAGTATAAAAGAGTATAGCAGAGGAAAAGGTAAGACAGAAAATAAATAGACAATGCAATGCAAGGCCATTAGGACAGATGGACTCATGAGCTCTGTCTCTAAGAACAATAGCAATGTAATGTGCCATAATTTCCTTGTGGTTTGTGAGAAAATCGAGAAGAGACTTGCTCCATCTCTATCAAATTTGGCAGCAATCCCTCTTGTGTTAAAACCAGGGAAACCCAAGGAACAGCTAGGATCATAACATATCCTTTTCCTTAACACAGACTGTCAGATTTACATGAGTGTATAAGCAACTCATTTGCAAGAAATAGTCCATCGAATATAAGTTGTGGCAACATAATGGGACAGCAAAGTATGGATGCAGTAAAGAGGACACTGATATTATTGGAGTATGCCAAGACAGATTCAACAGATGCCATTTTTGAGACTGAATACATTGAAGGCTTTTGATAAATTGTATTTAGAGTACTTTTTTGAGTATTAGAAAAACTGTTTCCCACACAATTTGGATGGGAATTTTAAATCATTTATATAAGGGGGCATCAGCAGTTTTTAAACTAAGTTAGGATAGCTCAGGATCTTTTCTATAGGACATGGGGTAAGGCAGAGATGTTCCCTTTAACATCTCTTGTTCAGTATAGTAGATGAGCCATTTTCCAAATTCTGAGAGAACTTCTGCTGGTTGATGGAATACAAGTGAGGGTAATCACATAATGTGAGCTTATTTGCAAACAATATATTGATTTATTTTAACAACCCATTAACAACCCATTACACAGACCTCCTTATTCTTTAGAAATTACTAGATGCTTTTGAGAAAATAGATGGATGTATTGGGACTATGGATAAAACTGTTATTCTGTCGTTTAATTATATTCATTATAATATACAGAAAGTATAATCCTATTCAAATCGATGGCAAAAGTATTATTTTAGACAGTATTCACAGCTCTTACTTTGAAAGAAGTTAAAACAGTCACCTTTAGGGAATTTCTTGATTAAGTCAAATTCTGCTACTGAAGGTGGAAGCAACTGCCCTTGCCCATGAAACAGCAGTCATGATTACTCTAATACTGAAGTGCATATACATTAGAAGTGTGATAAGTTTGTCATCTCTTAATTAGATTTGAATCCAGTGGTAGACCCAGCTATTAAGGTTCAAGTGGTGGCTAAAGAAGCCTCTTGTTAAAGTCGATTACTACTGTGGTTAACTAATAGAGCTGGGTTAGGTCAGAGGGACCTACATACAAGCAACTTGTATAACAGTATGGTTACACTGGCAAGATGAGGAAGAAATCATGCAATGAGGGAAATTGAATTTGAGCCTGGGACCTAGATGATGGCTACTGCAAGACTTCCACACACAGGAAGAGCACAGAAGAAGTGTTTATACCTGTAAAGCTTAGGAGAGTACTATGACACTGAAGTATCACCATGAATGGTGAAGTTATTTTCAATGTGGGTGGTGCAGTGGTACAGGGATTAGTGTTGTCACCTCACAGCAAGAGGTTCTCCAGTTCAGTTCTTAGCTGGGGTGCCTTTTATGTCTCCCTGTGTTCGCGTGGGTTTCCTCCAGGTTCTCCAGTTTCCTCCCACATTTCAAAGCCATGTGTCTGGAGAGTTTCTTCCTGGACCTCCACTGAAAATGGGCTCTGTCCCATTCGAACTTTCCTAGAAAACAAATGTTAAATAAAATAAATAAATACATAAATAAAATAAAAATGTTCATACTGTCTAAGGAGACTTTAACCTATGAATATGTGGAGCTCAATGTGATACAGAGAACATGGAGTTAGGGAAACTCAAGAAGAACATTCTAGCTTTTTTGCACCATGGGGCCTGTACTCCTTTCAGGAGCTCATTAGCAAGTTTCATATTTCAAAAAAAAAAAATTTACAAATACCTCCAGATACAACATCTGATACTATAGAAACATTGGAAGTGGTCTCTTACATTTGAGTTATAATTATGTCTAGCTGATGCTGTCACTGGCAGTCACCAGCAAGAGGGGTTTATCTACATTAATCTGCAGTCTGATAAAGCCAAAAGGATGTAAACCTTCATAATTTTAGTCTACATGGAAAGAAACATTTAGGGAGATGCTTAGCAGGAAGTGAGAGGGATCAAGTCTTGGCAACTTTCTAAGAGGAGGTGGGATCTGTGCAATGGTCAATTTATTTGTAAAAATATGTATTTATGTTTCCTGATGCCACACTGATTATCCTGCATGCTCCCTTTAGTGTTACCCTACAGCAGGAATTAGTTAGGTACATGGGAGACTATGTCCTGGGGATGTAAAAGGCTAAATTCTGTAAAGAAGTGAAGCTAACTAGCCTTACCCAAGAGCTAGTGCCATGCAAGGTAGAGCTCTTTATAATAGAAAGCAATATCATTTTTTAAACAATATAAGTTTTTGGTTACATTAGATCAGAAATGTGACTTGGTAGAAGTCCATCTTTCCCTGTCTAGGTCAGAAATGCGTAACTTGTCAGTACGTCCACCTGACCCCATCAAAATCATCTTGAAGAGAAGGATGATGTCAAGAGATTCATGCCCTAATATGCTGAGAAGTGAAGTAGCAGTATGAGAATGGCTCTCAAATGGATGAAATGATGACTGGTATTACAACACCTGTATCCTGCTGTGAGAAGAGTTAAACTAAGCCATCGACATGGTGGGGTGGGAAGATGGGATACCAGCTGGGATGTAAATCCTTTATAATCACTAAAGTTACTTCAAAGCCTAAAGTGGTAAAATGTGACAGCATATCTTCAAGATTTGATTTAAATTAGCTCAGTATAATCAGAAAGAATAATTTTATAATTGCATTATAGCTTTACTTTAAGCAATATAATAGAATAGCAATTAAATACAATATTCTGGCACTATACGAGCTCATTCATTAATGGTTTTATATGCACCTGTTTAATAAGTGGAGAAAACCAAAGACATCTTATTCCGTAGCACATCACAAAGTATGGAAAGCTGAATCCTCCTATGCGGTGTTTCAGTGCAAGTCAAAGAGACTTGGAGCAATGAAGCTAAGCTTCTCCACTGAGACACTATCACTGCTTACATTGTCACAGCCATTTGTATAGCTGATATAATTCGGATCATGCCTACAGCAGACAAACATAGGAGCAAAAATGCCTTTCAACTTTCCTTACATACTCACTACTCAGATGTGCTCCTCTGTCTCATGATGCAATTCCTTAATATGCTATACTAATGAAATGTACTGTGCAGTTATTGTACACTAACAAGCTAAGGTCAAGCATTCAACTCAGACAGACAGCTATACTATAGGAAAGAAGGGAGGGAGTCAAGGTAATGTCTGTGTGCAGAGTCAGAAGAACTGGGAGAAGATAGCACAATATAAACAACGGACAGAAGCATAAAGCAGTGATTGATCAGAGTTTAAGTATGGGTTGAGAGACTGGACAACTGAAGCCCACATAGATCAGGGAATAACTTATTCACTCCTCCATCTTTTTGCATGCCTTTCAGCTTATCATCTGCTGATTGGCTGCACCATGTTTCCTTTTAGTGTCACTGGTACTATCCCCTGGGGCTAGGACTGCAGAAGTGGCAGGTTGGGAAGGGGGGGGTGAGGCAACTAACAGCATTACATATGCTGTCCTGCATTACTTAGGTTTTCAGTATGCCCTAAATGGATGGAGCTGTTATTCTCATGCACATTGTTACACATAATGTCAGCTCTATCCCTTTAGTGCTAACTACACAACACTAACAACAACCTGCTGCACAATTACAGTACTGTTCCCATATCCCTTCAGGACCAAGTAACCTGGAAAAGCCATCCCTTCTGCCAGATCCTCCCAACATCTGAGTGGGTAGTTAAATTCTAGTCAGTTAAGTCATAGTCAAGGCACCATCCCTCTACAACACAAAACCAGGTCAATAACATATACTTCATTCGCAAATACAGCATGTGAGATAGACAATGAAGTTTATCTTTCTTTGCTAGAATGGAGCCCATCCTGACACAGAACTTCAGTCACAAGGGAGTGGTATGTGATTTGCTGGAGTACCCCAAGATATGCCCACAATATGCAATGTGCCATTCAAAGAGCTATCAATCAGAAAATATGTTGTCTTGCTATTGGATCCATAGTACCATTACAGGTCATAATATGCATCCATTCAACAGATTCTAGAAGAGGGTATGCCTGACCTTTCACACAGATGTGTGGCATTCAGATATACTGATGTTTGAAATTTGGCAATCAGGGCTTAGGATGATCGTGCGGGCTTTCAAATTTCATCAGTTGTATAGATCACTATGAAAGTGTGCCAGCTTTGTATTGGATCACAGCCATGTATGCATACACACACACACACACACACACACACACACACACACACACACACACACACACACACTGACAATTTAAAAAATAGGTACTTTGAGCACAGCACATGTTTGAGATGTTTGGTATACTAGACAATTGAGCAGATGGCGAAATATAGATATGTATAGTATCTTAATGTTCTGTATTATGTTTATGCTTCTGCTGTACTGCTGTGCATCTGGTTATGCACTTCTTATGTTCATAAGTTCAAGAACTGTGTTATGGCTCTAAGGCCTTCCAGGAGAACATGCTCCATAAAAGTGAGTTAAAAGCCTCTGATCGAACCCACAAGTCTGTATTTCTCTTACACAGATCAACATAAAGGGAGGATCCCACAGAAACTGGTAAACAATTCCATGAAACAGGTAACAACTGGGTAATGAAATTTTGTCTTAATTTTAGTCTGGTAATACCAACTCTAAAATTTAAACCCTTGTACCTTGAATACATAGGCATATCCTGCAACTCCAAATTCAAAAGAGTTCTGAGTTCAATTTTCATAAAAGCCTTATAGTATAAATTCAGCATTCTAAGTCTATCAGAATAATTACTGTTAAATCACAAATATTCTTGTAAATCCTTCTTTAAATAAATACAATGAGAATTATTAAATTTTATTTAAGGTCCTACAAAAGTCTTATATAAATTGACCATAATGTCTATATTTCTACCTCAAGATATCTTTACAAGCATACCCACTTGAGCTAATGATTTATTAATAACTCAGTCTAATCTTTTATTGAAAGTAATGTCATTAAAAATCAGATTACCTAAATAATTTTTACTAGGAAACCTTGTCCAAATACAAGTCTTGCAAGACTATATTCTGTCTTACCTTTGATTTATCAAAATACATCACCTTGCATTTGCTTTAGAAAAGGTAAGGTATACATCTGATGCCCATTTATTAATCTTACTTAAGTAATGATTAAATTCCACAAAATTATCGGTCTATATTACATGATCAAAGTTTTACTATTTTGAATCAGTAAACATCGAACTTTACAGATCGAAGTACTAAAACATCGAATCAGTAATAAAACAGTTTTTAAAACAAAATAAATAAAACAAAAGGGTGCAAGCAGGGGGGCAAGCCCCCCCTGCATCCCCCACACCCCCCACTACTTAAATATACCAACTCCGAGATCACACTTCAGTGCGATACAGTGCGGAAACAGACGTTGTCCATTTCCTATACTGTAGCATGATCTCTTAGTTGGTATATTTAAGTAGTGGGGGTGTGGGGGTGCAGGTGGCTTGCCCCCCCCCCGCTTACACCCTTTTGTGTAATTTTTTTTCTTTTCTAAAATGTTTTATTACTCATTCAATGTTTTACTACTTTGATCAGTAAAGTTATATTTTTACTGATTCGAAGTAGTGAAACTTCAATCATGTACTGTTGTTGTCCTTTGGCTTTTCCCGGTTAGGGGTCGCCAAAGCGGAACTCCGGTCTGCTAATGACTGGCAGTAGATTTTCAAGAACGCCGAGGTGCCAGCTCGACGTTCAACTTTCAACGAAGGCATGCCCACTTACGCATGTCTTTTGAACGCCCACCCAACTGTGGGGAGGACATGCAGACTCCACACAGAAGGCACTCCCCGCACTCCAGGCAAGAATCGAACGGGAGAACCTCTTGCTGTGAGGCAACAATGCTTACCGCTGCACCACATGTACTATAGACCCCAAAATGATTGTTATTAGATATAGCAAAACCAAATTTACAATCATCATCATATTTGCTTAACCAAAAAGACTCATTCACTTATATTGCAGAAATCACATTATTGAAGAGTATAGTAGAGGGCACCGAGCCCTGAGGAACACCTTTTTGGATTTTCATTGCAGTGGAGGTAAGCACTTTCAACATTACAAATTACACATTGAGATCTATATGAAAGCCAATTAGGTATTCATTTGATACTGAAAGGATTATAATCCAAATCACATTGTACTTTACATACAGATGTATGTAATAAAGAGTTGAATACTTTCGCTAAATCTAAATAAATGACAGCACAAGTAAAACCAGCATCAATATTAAAGGTAACTTAAGCATAAAAATCAATCCCCTCTGGTCAGTATAGGTCTTACCAGTGTTGATAAACATCCACAATATCTGGGTGACTATCCTCATATTGCACAAGATCAATGATGCTCCTATCAAAGCTTTCACTGATTACATCCCCAATATCTGGGTGACTATTTTCATATTGCACAACATCGATGATGCACTCGGCAAAGTTTTCACTGATTACATCCGCAATATCTGGGTGACTATTTTCATATTGCACAACATTGATGATGCACCTGCCAAAGTTTTCATTGATTACATCCCCAATATCTGGGCGACTATTCTCATATTGCACAATATCGATGATGCGCCTCTCAAAGCTTTCACTGATTACATCCCCAATATCTGGGTGACTATTCTCATATTGTACAATATCAATGATGCGCCTCTCAAAGCTTTCACTGATTACATCCCCAATATCTGGGTGACTATTCTCATATTGCACAATATCGATGATGCGCCTCTCAAAGCTTTCACTGATTACATCCCCAATATCTGTGTGACTATTTTCATATTGCACAATATCGATGATGTGCCTCTCAAAGCTTTCACTGATTACATCCCCAATATCTGGGTGACTATTTTCATATTGCACAATATCGATGATGTGCCTCTCAAAGCTTTCACTGATTACATCCCCAATATCTGGGTGACTATCCTCATATTGCACAAGATCAGTGATGCTCCTATCAAAGCTTTCACTGATTACATCCCCAATATCTGGGTGACTATTTTCATATTGCACAACATCGATGATGCACTTGGCAAAGCTTTCACTGATTACATCCCCAATATCTGGGTGACTATTTTCATATTGCACAACATCGATGATGCACCTGCCAAAGCTTTTACTGATTACATCCCTAATATCTGGGAAACTATTCTCATATTGCACAATATCGATGATGCGCCTCTCAAAGCTTTCACTGATTACATCCCCAATATCTGGGTGACTATTTTCATATTACACAACATCGATGATGAGCCTCTCAAAGCTTTCATTGATTACATCCCCAATATCTGGGTGACTATTCTCATATTGCACAACATCGATGATGTAGCTGTCAAAGCTTTCACTGATTACATCCACAATATCTGGGTGACTATCCTCATATTGCATAAGATCAATGATGCTCCTATCAAAGCTTTCACTGATTACATCCAAAATATCTGGGTGACTATTTTCATATTGCACAACATTGATGATGCACCTGCCAAAGTTTTCACTGATTACATCCCCAATATCTGGGCGACTATTCTCATATTGCACAATATCGATGATGCGCCTCTCAAAGCTTTCACTGATTACATCCCCAATATCTGGGTGACTATTTTCATATTGTTTAACATCAATGATGCACTTGGCAAAGCTTTCAATGATTACATCCCCAATATCTGAGCAACTATTCTCATATTGCACAATATCGATGATGAGCCTCTCAAAACTGTCACTGATTACATCCCCAATATCTGGGTGACTATTCTCATATTGCACAATATCGATGATGCACCTGCCAAAGCTTTCACTGATTACATCCCCAATATCTGGGTGACTATTCTCATATTGCACAATATCGATGATGTAGCTGTCAGAGCTTTCACTGATTACATCCCCAATATCTGGGTGACTATTCTCATATTGCACAAGATCAATGATGCACCTGTCAAAGCTTTCACTGATTATAGAGTTAAGGCTAACTTTTTTATAATTATTTATATCAGAAGCATTACCTTTCTTTAATATTGGTGTAATGAGCCATGTTTTAGACAAAGGTGACACTACATTATTCTACAGTAATATGGCAAAAACAGTAGACAGAATAGATATTAATGTACTTTCCATTTTTTAATGAGGATAGCTGGTATTATAAGGACCATTTGAAGTATTATTTGTAGTCTGAAATTGTAAATCATTGGCTGTGTTATCTCTGGACAAATATGACACATATTCAGATTTTTTTGTCAAGTCTTCTCTAGTATCCACCTTATACTCAATAATACAGAAATGATTAATAAAAATATCAATATACATATATCTGCATCTGTAACAACTTATTTCTTAAATGCTATTAATTATATCAGGGTTTTCCATCTTCTAAATTAATTGATATGATTATAATTTTTTTGACACCACGGTGGTGCAGCAGTTAGCATTGTCGCCTCACAGCAAGAGGCTCTCCAGTTTGATTCTCAGCTGGAGTGCCTACTGTGTGGAGTCTGCATGTTCTCCCCGTAAGTGACGGAATGTTAAAAAAAGACATGCAGGTAGGTACGTGAATGAGTGTGTGCCTTCTCTGAAGGTTGGGCACCAGACTGGCAAATCAACACCGTAAAATCCACTGTCAAACATAAATGGACCGGAAATCCGCTGTGGTGACCCCTAACTGGGAAATGCTGAAAGACTTTTATAATAGGCCTTTTTATTACTGGAAGAAAGTGATTTAATTTCATACCTAGCCTTTCCTATTTTAAGAAGGTTATGTACGTTCTTAGTTGACTTATTTATTTTTATGTTATTATGAGAAGAACATATCCTTTTTATACAGATAAAAGCAGCGTTTTTTTCTTTGGATATATTAGTTTCTACTCTACCATTTAGAGGATTTTTAATTGGTAGCCTGCTGACTAAATTTAAGAGGAGGTTTTACCACATCCTTTAAAGTTAAAATATGCCATATCCATAATCTGTATCATTATCTGTAGCTGATATATTCCAATTGACCTGAAGAAAATTATTTTTAATATTTTTAAAATTCAAAATCAGATCTTTTGTTAGTATGATAGAGAGAGATAAATGGTTCCATAAAGAGAACATAATGGAATTATAATCAGACTTGCCTAAAGGTGGACCTATTTCCACACTAGTAATCAATAGCAATAAAGAATATTAGAGGCCACTAAATCCTAGATATTATTGCCTGTGGTTCTTCCTAGCACTACATGTGTTAAATGATGGAAATTCAGCATGTCCAGAAATTGTATTCCATATGAATTGCATGTACTACATTCGTGCCAATTGTTATAAGGATAATTAATATCCCCAATAAGAAAACCTTTCTTTTGCTTGAGATATTTATCAATAGTATGGAGAAATGCTTTGTGGGCACTGTTATCCATACCACATTTATGACAGCCTACCACAAATCTGAAAAGTATCAGAATTTGAAAAAAATATATCCACAATAACAGTTTCCATATTATTATTATCTATGAAAACTACAAAAGAGGGTTTTGAACTATGAACCAGAACTAAAATGCACCCGTCCCCCAAAACTGTCTTCAGTACACTTAGGACAATTATAATTAAGAAGAGAAATCTCAACTGAAGTATATATCTCTGTGATGGCTATGAAACTATATTTATTGCTTATACTTTGGGTACTACAAAAACAGCATCATGATCTGAAAGCCCTAAAAAAGATGAGATATGCTCCATTAATCTACACAAAAGAAAAATAGAGCCATAATGAATTAGGTGAATTTTATTATAATTACACATTCTTTCATCATAAATAAAATCTTCCCGAAATTTTGGAACTGGGAAATTGTAAACTTGGCCCATCTGTGTAAGTCATGTGTTAAATGAGTGAACCTTGACGTAACAATAATCCCACCTTCTCAAGGAAGGTACTATTTCATGAAAAGATACTGAAATGTTACAACTCTCTACTGTTACCAAAATATCAAGGACTGTTCATTCATTTAGTACCAACATGCAGTATGAAATATCTATATCCTATCTTTCTTTCAATTATTTTATGATGTCAAGTAATTTCAACCCCAGGAGGGAGACAACTGTGATTCTAAACAAATCAAAATCAGAAAATATTCTAATATTCTGTTTTAATAGGGAATCACCTGGTATCAAAACATCCTGCCTTTCTTTCTCCTTCTTTGATAATGATAACATAAGTTCCTCATTTAACCCTTCAAATTCTCTTTTTATAAACTCTGTACTGTATTTACCAGGATGTCACTATAACAGAGAACATAATGCAATTAATTCACTGATGTAATCTGCCAATTAGTGCAGAGGACTAAAGCTATGAGATGTTAACAAGCTTCTTCTTATGGTCCAGAGTTTAATGTTTCCCTCAACCTGCATCTGCCTACTGTGTGACTCAGAACACGTCACCTAACCAGATAGTACTCCTGGGCTGAAAAAAGTTACTTCGATTTACAAATACAAATAAATAAACAATCAAATAAATAAACAATGTTTGTCTCGTTTAGTAAAACTTGAGCTAACAATTAAAGATATTATTTCATTTATTTGTGAAAAAAAGGAAATTCCCCAGGTGTCGACACCCCACCTGCCACCACAAAGTCAATAAAATATCACTGATTGCTTCATCTTATTTTTCTGTGGACATTTCAAGAAGAACAATTAACAATACCCTTCTGCTCTTCCAACAGTATGAGAGATATCAGTGATAATTTCATTAAAAGAAATTGGGGCTTTCTTACCAAAAACAGTGATACAAAAAGGGATACCTGGAAATGTACCTAACTTTACATTCAAAATAAGAACAACTTCAAAGGACAGTTGTGTTATGTTGAAAATGGGAGAACAAAACCTGTAGTATCTGAAAAACTAGGTACGCATCAATGTTGAAGTTCTGCACAGCACATATATGTGTTTAGTGTTGATTGTAATAGGCAGATCCTATAAGTAAGAAAGTTAACACACTCAGTCATTATATAGACAGACAACACAGAATGTGGTTTACTTAGCTGTATGTTAACTTATATCCTTTTTATGTTGTAAAAAGTAATAGACATTTGAGGGAACACATAGTTGAGCATGTTTATAACATTAAGAAGAATTTAAAAATGTCTTAGATAAGCATGTTGAAGAGAAAGATGAAGCACATGGCTTTAAATTTTGCACATGGCATGTTTTAGCTACATATGTTGTAAATGGTGACATTTTAAACTTTACAGAGCTATGTAACTATAACAAGATTGTGGCATTTAAATGGAATTATGTTAGCAGGCTGGAATCATCATTGCTGTTTAAAGCCAGTTCTGAAATCTATCCCTTTAAAAGACTGAACTACTGCATGTCACATGATACAGAGATGAGACTTTAAATTCCTAGTGTCATAGTGGCGCATTTACCTACTTGAGATTGTACAGTACAGTGTGAAAGTGCTTGCATGTTTATTTACTTTTTATATTTTCTTCATGAATAAAGCCCTTCTGCAAGACTCCTGGTCATTTATATTTGAACATTTACTGATATTGCTATTCCCTTTCCTTAAAAAAAAAAAAAATTGTGCATTTTCCTCCTCACATATTACACTACATTACCAAACTGTAATTTGGACAGGTCTGCCTATGATTGCATAAAAGTTCTACTACCTCCAGTCCTTCTTATGTCCTGCAATGGATTCCTGTATATAACATTTCTTTAGCAAAGAAAGTCCATATCATGTGCCATGCTTTACATGTCATACCTTCACCTAACTATCTGAAAAACATTCTACCTATCCTCAGATATCCTGCACTTAAAATACAGCTCATCCAATAAGTAATTTGAAAGCTGCAAATTAAGTAAATGATTCTAACGAGCAGTGATGAAGACAGAGGAATAACAATGTGATGGATTGGTTGTGTTCCATTTAACCTCCTCACTGATCATGCATGAAAACATTTAATGTATTATAAACTACTTGCAAACTGTGCTTTCACAGAAGGTCATATTCTGTATTACCATCCTAGCCTAACATTGGTCACACTTGTCATCACTTTCTTCAAAGGAAACACATATAGTGAAAAGTCACACGAATTATTAAATCAGAGGACATTATATAATCTACAGTGGAATCAAATTCCCAGACATTATCGGAGCCTACTCACCCATTTTGGCATTTTACCACCAGCTGGGTCATGATGGTGGTACTGGAGGACAAAGACTGTTACCACCACTGAAAGGCCAACAATTACCATGGTGCTGGCAAAATACTGACCTAGAAGGCAGAAGATAAAACACACATCACAAAGCTATGTTGGAGCATTATTCCTTTTACATTCATGTCTCTCCTTCTCATTTTAAGTTTCATATCATACACCCTGCAACAGTGCCCCGACTATGTGTTATTGCACTTAATATACAATAGTGTGTTTCTGCAGTTAGCCAGAACGTCTATTACTGTTCATGGCTAATAAGAAATTCTTTAAATTAGCATCATGCAGCTAAGTATCTCTGTAGAATGATTTATGTTATTTTCTTGGAAGTATATATCTGGGAATAGGGCACAAGCTTCAAAAATGAAATGTAAAAATATGCATTTAATCTCTGATGAAAGAAAGAACATAAATACACCTGGTTACTGAGGCTTATAAATCTGTGTGTGTGTGTGTGTGTGTGTGTGTGTGTGTGTGTGTGTGTGTGTGTGTGTGTGTGTGTGTGTGTGTGTGTGTGTGTGTGTGTGTGTATCTGTGTGTCTGTGTGTCTGTTTGTCTGTCTGATTAAAAAAAGGTACTGTCTGCTTTCTTTAATATTTGCATCTTGAAAAAGTTATGTTTTATATGAGTGTTTTAAATTTGGATCCAGGTACATTTTGTGTCTTCAGCCATCCTAACCAACTACTAATTAAGATAAAAACTAATTATTGAAAAGTTATTGTGGGGATCTTGTCTGTGATTATAGATTGCAATCAGTTATTCTGAAAAAAAAAATCAGAAAACCCACACTTGAAATATTCTTCCACCCTGTGAGATGACAATGCTACATGGCCTCTCTACTACAACAGCAGGGAAAGGTGCTTTGACAGTGATGATATTAATACAACATAGAAGACCACCGAAACCAACCAAAATGCTTAAAAGGCATTACATCTTTAGAAACATGACAGACATTAATATCATTACAAATGTTCAGTTACAGTATGTGTTGAATTTGCAGTAAGTCAGCTAAAAATAGTTCTTTGCCATTTTCAAGGCTCTGTGGTTTTTATTAGCAAATCTGTCATGTTTCTGCCATTTATTGCCTTCTGTCCTTTAAATTTCAAACTTGGCAATAAAATGCATGCTGCAAGACAACCTATTTTGTATCTTGCATTCACTTCACTGGCTCAGTAATATTATTCCCGCTACTGTGTGAACTGTGTATGCAGTTTAGACATAGCAGTAAATAAAAATGAGTGTTTTCTGCATCTGCAGAAATACAATTGAAATACTTGGCAGAAGCAATTTCTAAAGCTAAAAAACTGAGTGGGTGTAGAGCGCCACTCTGAGTTATTCAGCATTTCAATGACTCTACCCACTTTTACCTATTAAAGGAATGGAGTCTGACGTCGCTGGCATTATTTCGGCCACCAGAAGCATGAAGACAGTCAGGGAGAGGAGAACAGTGATGCCTGGATAACAAAGCAAGACCAATTAGAAACTTCAGAATACATTGCTAATGGATATTTCAAGCTGTCCTGCATACTGACAGTTTTAACAGAAGACAGAGCTATTTTTCAGAGAGGTTGTGACTTGTTATTACAGAGGAAGAGAAAATTCCAGATTCTTAGAAAAGTACATGTCAAATACAGAGGTCCACATATTGTTTTCTGCTCATGGAACACAATACATCATTTGGCCACAATTACTTATGTAGAAGTTGAAAACATGTGAATGAAGGCTCTCTCTCTCAAAAAAAAAGAAACATTATATATGAGAACAATGGAAGAAATCACCTTCCAAAATAATCTAAAGGGAAGCAAGTATATAAAATAAAACCATGCTGTCTTATATTATGTATAATGAAATACCACTGACATAAATGGAGTGCTCCATTATCAAAATATCACCCCACCTTTTCCTGCCTCATGTTCTTCATTCTGCTTATATTTACCCTTGATTCATCTAAAACTAAAACAAATGCTTTACATGGGTGGCTATTGCCTGCACCCCGTTACTTATATATAATAACTCAGACACCCTGCTCCACCTTATTTATGTGTGCCAGCCCAACCCCTACCTCTGTCCCTGTCCCTAACTGAAGCCCTGCCCATTAACTTATGAAAAGTCTTTCCCCTGATGGCACCATTAAACAATACACTGGGACACACATTCACACATTACACACAGGCACACCACTAAAACAATCTCCTTACCTAACCAAAATGACACCCACACCCACACACACACACACACACACACACACACACACACACACACACACACACACACACACACACACACACACAACACACACACACACACACACACACACACACAAAATCGCACATACATAAAAAACTAAAACTATCTTCTTACCTAATCCTTATTTAAATCCTAACCCACACTCACTTAAACACTCCTAACCCCCTTACCTTCATTCACTTTATCCCTTCAAAGAAACTGATATCAAAAATTCCTACAGTCTATGTAACTAATCTGCTTGACACAAAATCACAGCAGTAACATCAGCCAAAGAACGCTCAACTGATGTAACTGCAAAAATACATATATATGTACATATATCTACACACACACAGATGTATGTGTGCGTGTGTGTGTGTGTGTGTATATATATATATATATATATATATATATATATATATATATATATATACACACACACACACAAGAAAATAAAAATACACACACCACATTAATGATTATTAACTTCTTTAAACTTGCAAAAATTGTAATGCTTTTATTCTAAGTATTTTCCCCTTATTATAGCTCAGAAAAAGATTTTGAGAGGGAACGATGGTGTTATTACAACAACCACTGCCTGCTAGCCTGATGTTATGCAGACCCTCTCTCACTTAGCTCTGGGGTCCAATGACATCTCCTCCCAGCTTGTATAAAACTGCTTAAGGTCAGGATTCCTAGAGATGTGCTGAAGTTATGTGCAATGCTTATGCTGTATATCAGTACTGCATACATTTCCAAAGCAAAACAGTCAGCTCTTCCATGCAGGTAGCTGTGTTCCAGGGCACAGAAGTAAGCAGTGCAGCAAATACAAAACTGGATATACATTATATATATATATATATTTGTGTGTGTGTGTAATGAAATAGGTAAACAGAGGAGCCAGACAGTATCCATAGAGTGGTTGTGACAAATCTTTGAGAAATCTTTGAGAACTGAAAACATGAATGCACAAGACTGCTGCATCTTGAAATAAAGCAGCACATAATAAGACAATGCTGTGCATACTAGCATGTCCTTTGGCAGGATGATGCATTTCCTTTCTGCTATTCACTCCCCTGTCTGATCTTCTTCAAAGCAGATATTCTGTCTTCATCTTATATAATACTAACAAACTCTGCTAGATACAATAGATTTGTTTCTGTTATTTCCCACTTCCTTTACTCTCCCCTTTCTCTAATAACAAAGCTTTCTGTAGTCTTTAAAAAACATGGTTACTGCTCAATATAACCACTGTCTAACTACAATAATGAATTGGGAAACATCATCTATTGATACTATGGAAAAATGTACTGTACTCACAACCTATGTATAGAACAAAAATGTATTCTGATGTATATATGCTACATACCTCATGTGTAACTAAATTGCTGATTTGTCTATTTTGACCATGAAACACCTTTTCTTTGTACTATGCTAAGAAGCTGCAATAAGTATGTAATATATGTGAATGTTATATGTTTGCATATTATGGTCTGTGTCTGGAGCTTTTCTCTCCAGGCCTCCACTGAAACTGGGTTCTTTTGAGCCAGTCAAACTATCCCAGTAAACAAATGTCAAATAAATAAATGTAAAGATGGCATACAGCTATATAGCCATACAGTATTTCCAGCTGCAGTGCTATCATGTGCATACACCTGCCAGATGCATGAAAGGAGAGGAAAGGGGCATACAGGAAAGTAGGAAATGAGAAAAGTAACAAACAAAGTGGTGCACACACGGACAGCTTATATGACTGTGCAGGATGTGAAGAAAGCAGTGCAACTTTTTTATAGGGATAGGGTACCTGTTTTCTTTATATAAAGAGAAAAGAAGATGGGAAAGGGTGAAAGGAAAGAAGTGTAGGTTAGTGTGCAGGGCAGACAGACATGCATACAACAGCACAAGCAATAGGGGCAGAGGTGTTATATTAGATAGGAAGACAGGATGGACAGAGACAATCAGAGGCAGAGAGATGAAGATGGGGACAGTTGGACAATGCATTGTATATGGAGCATAACACAAGAAGAAGAGGTAACGCCTTGCTGGGGAGATGGTGGGGTATGAGCAACAGTGCACCACCTGGGTTCAGCCCAGAGGGACATTACTGTGATCCATCAACAGATGATGGGGTACGGTGGTCAATGTATGGGACACACCCTCTCCTAGTGGCCCAAAGTTCACAGCCAGCCCGGTGCTTGAATCTGCAATCCACTCCAGGAAACTCTGTGATCAGACCTTATACCTGCCAGGCAACATGCTGGTGAGCAGCTGGATCCCCTCTGGGGAGGCACTCCCAGTGTCATCACTGCCAGTCTTCTTAGCAACAGCTTCAGCATAACTGGGTCATGGTGATGCTGCCTGCTGCGCACATCTTCATTTACAGCTTCACTGAGGAGAAACAATGGGAAGTCAGCCATGAAGGAATCCATCCTGCCAATGAAATGAACACTGGGAAGTCACCCAAGAAGGAATCCATCCTGCCAATGAAATGAACACATTTCAAGCACAGTTCAGCATTTTTCAGTAGGACGAACCCTGTTGATATGACATCCCTCCTGCCTCCTACAGAAGACAGTGCATTCCATGTCTTGTTCTGCTCATTGTGAAAGAAAAAATTAGAATCAGAGAACTGAGAATGGTGTAAAATAAGATGCTATAAAAATGATATCCTACTGTATATTCTTTTATGTATATTCCAGCAGCAATATGCCTCTGGAACACAAGAGGACACTTCAGGTATGGCACAGGCATCTTGATATGAGGAAACCTGACTCCAGCACAAAACATACTGCTGTCATTTTTGCATATTTTTGCACTTGTGAACACTACCTCTTTTACTTATCACGTCTAGTGTTTATTATTTGTTGTATCCAGAGTGTGTAATAGTCTCATCTCATATTCTTGTATTCTTTAACCATATCCCATATTGTCACTATTTTCTATTCCGATCCATAATGCTCTTCTACCTTATATCATGAGCAGACTGTGAAGCAATCCTCATACAGTTCATACTACCCTTCTGTCTTATATCACTAACAGACTGTGAAGCAATCCTCACAAAATCCATAATACCCTTCTGTCTTATATCACTAACAGACTGTGAAGCAATCTTCACACAATCCATAATACCCTTCTGTCTTATATCACTAACAGACTGTGAAGCAATCTTCACACAATCCGTAATACCCTTCTGTCTTATATCACCAACAGACTGAAGCAATCCTCGCACAATCCATAATACCCTTCTGTCTTATATCACCAACAGACTGTGAAGCAATCCTCACACAATCCATAATGCCCTTCTGTCTTATATCACTAACAGAATGTAAAGCAATCCTCACAGACTTCGTTTCTCATACCCACTTTGACTGCCCTGGCCATTATGAAATCGCAGACAGTGGTTCCCTGATGAAATCTTGAGACTCACATTGTCGAGTCCAGAAAGGCAAAAAAAAAAAAAAGAAAATGCAGTCAGACTGAATATGAAATATCACTCTCCTTTAAACTTATTTTTTTGCAGGGAGGCTTGCCACACTACACTCTCCGTGAAATGGTAATCTTGGACTTAGTATATGTAATCCAGATTTTTCTGCCATTCAGACTCCACAATTTGTGACTTTGCAATATGACTCCTGAGATTTTAAATAGTTACACAATCAGGTCTTGCCCTTTCTGCAGCTAGCCTAATATCACTAGGTATTTTGAGGTAGTGTAGCAACTGCCTCTCACATACTCAGACTACCTTGTAGTGATTTAGTCTGTTTGAGGTGTAACCATCTACTGATCTTAAAGGCTACCATCTTGGTCTCACCTCAGAAAAGATTACATAAGCAACACACACACACACACACACACGCACACACACACACATATACACAAACACTGAAACACATCGCTAAAGCACAGAGCACCTCCATTATACCACCAGCTTATGTTGAGGTTTTAAGGGAACACTGCCTATGCAAAGAAGACTACTGACTAAGTAACCACTAGTTAACATAGGAGCACAACCACCTTCACTCCATATGCCTATAGCCAGTGCACACTCCTCTAAGACTCACAAAGGTGCAGACCCCAAGCCCTTAAACAAAACAAGAAAAAAGGTCACATAAGAAAACCTCTTATGTAAAATCATCAAAAAGACCCTGGTAAACCAAAGACTGCACCATGTAACACCAAAAACCTCATTTGAAGAAAGGCCCACAGGAAATAAAAAAATTCCCCTTAAGGGCATGTACTTGTTCAGCTACATGTTTGTTTATTCATTAAAGGGAAAATGTGCAATCACTTTAACATTATGAGCATAAGGGATTGTTAAAGCTGCATGCTTTCAAAGAATGCCCAAACTATCCCTTTATTCTGCACTGACAAGCCCACAAAAGCATGAAACATGTCATGTTTATTGTTATAGGGGTTTGGCATTATTGGCTTGAATGTCTTAATTAAGACATAAATATTAAAAACTCAGTAGACATTCAGAAGCTATGTAGTTGAAACACTTGTATGTTCTTAAGGGTCCATTTGCATATTTTGTATAGGCTCACTGTAAAGTAGGTTTAAGGTATTACACAGTGATGTATCTTTGCCAGTGTCTTTTTGATGTTTTTTGCCTATGAATGTTTTAATAATAAGTGACTCTGTTGTCAGGCATAGAAATGTTCCTCTCACACCAGGCTGGATAAGAATAGGGTATCTTTCTAGAGCGAGTATCCAAGATGTAACAAGGGCTCTAGTTCTCTTCATCCTGACAAATATAATTATGACCTGGCAGTCAGTATGTGGGAATGAAATACTTTAGGCTCTCTACAGAGATGGGCATGCAATAGGATGTGATTGAGCTTGCTCATACCTGAACCAATAATGGCATAAGAGTGATGCCTAGTTTCAAAGACAAGATAATTAGCTGTAATGATTGGTTATGTAGCTGTTGTTGTTCTAGAGGGATACAGTATGTGTCATCCTTGGAAGACATGCACATTTTTCTTACAATGTTTTTAGCAGTTTGTCTAAAGCTTTTGCTGCCCTCGTAGTATGTTTTTGAAGCAGAATCCATCTGCTAGACATTCCAAACTAGTAAATTCTAATTTGGAACAGATTAAGGTGTCTTTACTCAATAGCAAAAGTGTTACAAATTCCCAAATTTAAGACCCTTCTGCAACTTGAACACATTTAAATAACCTTAGCTACAGAGACATGGTTGGTTTCACTCAGATGTTGAAATCACCTAAAACATGATTAATAACCACTTCGTGGTCAGCTATACTCTATGTCCCCTTGTACAAATAGTTAATCCTAATAGGGGCCCAAATCCTCTCAATCCTATTCTCATAAATACAGTCCCTTTTTGCATACTCCATCTTGACATTTTAATATTTTTTTTTTGTATATTACCAGTGCATAATTTCTAACTCTTTACTTTGCAGCAAGCTTTAATCCATTTAATAGTGTGATTTTTAAGGATTCTGAACTTTGAGAAGTATTGTTTTTCCATTGTTTTGTTTAGTTTCCCTCCATTTGTATCATTATCCCTCAGTAAATCTGAATGTAAACCAGTAACCTTTCCTTTAAAACTATTGGTTCTTCCCCTAGAAATATATCTGTGTTTAGGAACATCTCAAAAGCAAGTCTTCAATTGCTTGATAGCCAAGATGAATTGTGCAGTAACATTTCTCAAGCAGACCCCAATTGCTTAAGTCAATCCCCATGCCTCTGAGGTCTACTCCAGTTAAAGGAATAATATTTATTTATTTATTGTTTATTCATTTATTGACATTTGATTACTGAGAAAGTCCAACAGGGTAGAATCCCATTTTCAGAGGAGACCTGGGGAGAAAATCTCCAGAATTTTACAAAACAATTTAAGATCAATAATTTTACAATCTTCAAAACTAAAAGAAAAAAAATCTGCAGTTTAAATAATCATAACAAATTAAACATAATATAAAAATATTGAGTAAGAATCAAAACAGTTCCTACCTGCATCAAATATAATTAAAAAAATAAAAAATGTGTTATAACCATATTAATAAACTGTATTCTAAAAGAAAAAAGAAAGAAATTACACTGTGCTTATAAGAGGTCTCATTTTACCTTAACAGCATTCTTAAGCAAACTGGTAAAGAGCACAGTTGTCCCACTAGTAAGCTCAAAGATTAATATGAATTTAAAATAGCCAGAGAAACCAAAACTAGCTGCAACACTATGTCAGGAAGTTAAGAAACAGCATCCTGCAATGTTCAGGACAATACCACAATAATATTGCCCACTCTTACTAAAAGGAAATAGCTAATATCATTGCTGACAAATTTAGTCCAAATTTTCCTCAAATCATAGTTATAACTATTTCACAGATTCCACAGTCCTAGTCACTCCTTATAATAACTATGGAAAAAGTTCTCTCCACCCTTTCAAAGGCAGAGGACACTTCATGCATAGTCCCTGATAAAATACCAGGTTGTCTGATTATCAGTATCAAATATGACCTATCTGAGCCTTTACTTAAACTCCACTGGTTATAATCAAGAAGAATGGAAAACAACCATTCTAATGCCATTAGAAAAGGAACATGGGCACTGTTAATTTAAAAAAAAATAGTCTCAGAAGCCTCATATGTAAAGCTATGGGATTTATTATCTTATATATATCATTAATCTGGACACTGAAAATCATTTAACCCCAGATTTTCATCAGTTTTCATCATTGTAAAAGGAAGATCCTGCTTCTTTATTCTCATTAATTTCTTTGAGAAGGTCACAGAAGCAGTGGATGGGAGTTATGCAGTACATATGCCATATTTACATCTGGCCAAGGTCTTTGACACTACTCCCTATGCAGGAGTTATTAATGGATTTGCAAATCTAAATATTAGTCCATATGCTGTCCAGCGGCCAGCTTACTGGTTGTGTGACAGAACCCATTTAGATAGAGTTACTGTTCTCATTTCTGAAAACAAAAAAATTACTGGTGGTGTAACATAGCACTCAGTGTTAGGCCATCTCCTTTCTGGAATCAATCATTTGGACATACAAGCCAAAACACCTGACGTATAGTTATTTAAATTCACAGATGATTGTAAACTGGGTGCTGTTAAATATTCCTCCACTGACTCACATCTGTTCCAAAATGAGTCGGACTATGTTAGCAATCAGTGCAAGGACAATAGTCTCAAACCAATTCTAATGTGAAAAATGTAGTATAATTCATTTTGGTAAACACACATCAAACCACGTATGTGACATACCCTCTGATAAGACACTGTTGGAAGGGATCTAGTCACTTGTGTTACTAAATGTTTATCCTTTGGCCATCATATCTCTGTAGTAGTTCAAAGATCCTTTTATCTGACTCATTTAATTTTCAAAGGCATCTCCTCTAGATACAAAGATGTTTTAATTCACCTTCATTCACATCTTATCAGACCCTTCATTGAACAGAATGCACCTTTTGGCATGCATTTGTCTAAACATCACTCAGCTTGTGAGACCTCACAGCTTTCTAACTAAAACGATCAAGGGCCACAAGACTCCCAGTTATTGAGATAGACTGTAAGCCCACTCTCTACACTTCATCTCTTATAAGCTCCTCTGTGATGATCTCTATCTACACTTTTGATTTATGAAATATTTGACCCTCCTTAATCTCCTAGTCTTTTCAAAACAAATGTTTCCTGAAATACCTGGTTAAAGGGCCTAAACATTCATCAACAAATAAATAAGTCATGCTGCTGTGATAAATTAATACCTCAATGTACTCTCCCACCTCTGAAGCAAACATCTACTGAATGTGAAGCGGAGATGTACCCTTGCTACTTTCAAGGTAAACCTAGGTAACTGGATGACCAGCAAAATATTCAACCCCTTGGCTATCATGTGTTCCCCTCCTTAAGACTGATGGGAACTTATTTATTTATTTATTTATTTATTTATTTATTTATTTATTTGCAGTTTACCAGGATGGTCCATTGGGCAGCAAGGAGCCCATTTTCAATGGAGTCCTGGGGAGAAAAGCTCCAGAAAAATACAAATTACATAATAAAAGCAAGTTATAAAAATACAAAGTAAAGAAATATAGTAAATTGGCATTTGAAAGAGAAAATTAGTGCAATGCAAAACCAGAGTTCTTTAGGAACAATCAAAAATATTTACAAAATATGTTGGTTCGTACAGTTGATTAACAGAAGTTATAAAACAACCTGAGGATATTTCCAGATAGGTCCTAGAGAGTGACTTAAATTAAGAGAGTTTATGTAGGATGTTTCGAGTGTTGTTTATTAGCCAGGATTGTAATAGACTGTAGACCATTTATCGCATGCTTCCCTATGAATGCAGGAACACAGGAAAAGGTCCCTGCTGAAACTGGAATAAATATAGTTGGTAATCTGCAGCACATGCCATCAGCACCTGCACCTGACAATGAAGCACTACACAGAAGCTCATAAAACTGTGATGTACTGAATTAGACAAATACCTACAAGAAAGCAGAGCAGTTGTGAACACATACCTAAAAACAACAGCAATGCAGTTCACTTCAGTACTATTAAGGAAATTACTGCCTAATCTTTTCCTCCAATGTAAGTAAATCATCAGGGTGACAGCATCATAGGTTGTCATACTTATACCACCACATTTCTCCTGTCCTGGTTATACTTTTATGCCTGTGACTGAGGACAGTGCCGCATTCAGTTCATACCAGCAATTAACTTTCTGGAATCGGCCAGCATGGGGTGCAGTAGGCACTCAGTCAAATGACTGTGAAGGAAGGAGAATAGTGCACTATCTTGCTCTTTTACACACACCATGCTGGCACTCTCTGCTGCGCATTTGTAGAAGGAGCCAATGCTATATGAATATCTCAGAAAATAACGACCATAACTAATGAGTAAAATGGTAGACAAGAATCCTGCATACAATGTAATTTATGAATATTGGGTCATGCAGCTTGCAGCTGTGTGGAAGAGTGACATGTGAACTTATGCAGGTCCCTTACATGAGTGTGTTGGCACAGGATTTCAGGGACAAGCACAACCACCAACCTTGCTTCAGGCTGCAGATGTGCAGCAGTAAAATAAAATGATTTACAAGCATTCATCACACTTGGCTTCTTTTGCATACACTGCATACAAATTGGTATAATGTTATATAGTTAAAAGTGTGCCACCAATTTGGATGCTAACCCACACAGACTTAGAATACGATTTTGGAGAAGGAGGCAGCCATGTGGTGAGGAATATAAACATTATCAGATCTCACAGGCAGGTCTAAGCCAGTCAAAGAGCTCTTTAAGTGTATGTGGTAAGTTGCCTTTGTCTACCTTTGTAAGGACATATTTGATATTGATAAGCCTATTAGTAACAAAACATGTGATTGCACGTGTAATATATTTAAATATTGTACTGATATCAAAGCAGCCTACAATATCAAGACAACCTGTCCCTGCACATGCCTCTCATGTAATATTTTCATTAACAATTCTATCATCTCTTCCAAGTGTGATTCAATACAACATCCTGATGACTCTTCTCCTATATGCTCCTCTAATAATCTAAACCACCACCAACATATCATACAAGAAACCTTCACCTCCATAGAAGGCTGATCTGTAATACCCAACTACCTCACAATCTGAATAAAACTTAATTACTCCTATTCCTCCCAAAATCTTACAAGCAAGACAAAGCTGCATTCAGAATCATTTTCTTGAGCAATACAGAAATAGAAATAGTCCCACACGCTAAACTATTGAGCCAGGCTGTAGATGACAGCCTAATATTTGATACGCACATTCAAAACAACATAAAGAAATGTCAGTAAAAGCTAGGAATGCTATTTAGTTCTAAACGTGTCCTCACTTGCTATACAGCATTTGTAGCATGTTGTAGGTTTTCATTATGCCATTTTGAGTGGGGGGGTTGGGGGTTGGGTTTAAAGTAGGGAAGTATGACAGGGTGAAAGTGTGAAAAACTACTAGCTACCACATACTTATTATCTTCACTCCTTCATGGTAGACATACCCTTACAAATCTGCAGGCGTCCTTAAAAAAGTAAATTAGGACAATGTGCCAACAAAATCACAAGATTAGAAGCTAATAAATCTTGTTTAATCCACCACTGTTCTGCATGCAAACTGCTAAATTGGCATGAACTACCACACTGCCTGGCATGCACTTGACTACTTGTAACCTGTAATTTAATAGGTTCATAGGTTAATAGGTGTATACTAGGCTAAGGATCACTGGGGCCTTTACAAGCCTAGAAAAACTGGAACAGCAGCATATAATTGTATGAACTTGAAAAATCACAGCAGAAGTCCAAAAACCACAAGCAGGTGCCAAATAATTTATTCTTAAACACAGTATAAGCACTTTCATCTTGATAGTCAAGACTTCATCAGATAACTACAAAACTGTAAACTCAGTCATTTTATACCATGTGGTTTTTGGACTTCTGCTGTGCCTTTATAAGCCTAGCCAAGCATCCCAATTGTATCTTGCAAGTTTATGTGCCTTTTATTTTAAGGGGTATATATAAGCTTGGTCAAGATTTACAGGCTGCCTCTGTCAATTAGAGACATAAGTACTAGACCCAGAGTGTACTTCTGATTTATCATCCACTTGTCTAGGTTTTTGTTTAGCAGGATTAGGGAAGAGTTCTGCTTTGCATGGATGGAAAGCCTATTCCAAATAAGGGGCATTTTCATTCTTTAAGACACATACTCATCTTGGTTAAGGTGTTTGCCTTACAAACACAAGGTACAGGGTTTGTGGCTCACAAGGAATAATTGGCTAGGCTTAAAATGGCTCACAAGGGTAGTTAGCCTAGTACTAATCTATGAACCTATGAACCTATTTAAGACACATACTCATCTTTCTAATGTGTCACATTTATGTTGCAAGCAAACTTTAAATCACTAGATTGAGTAATTCTGATGTTATTCCTTTTGTGGATATGCCAAAGGTCCATCAGTGTGGGACTCCAAGGATGCCTTGTTTGCCAGGCATAGATAGCCTATCAACAGTCTGTAGGTAACAAAGTATGGAGATAGGGCTTTGAGGTGATCTAAATAGGACATGCTATTTTTTCGTGTGGAAACTCTGTAGATGTTTCAGTTGTTGTGTCTGGTCAGGTACACATCTAAGGGGGCTTTGTACTGAATGATGAGTTGGATAAGTGCCAATTATAGTTGAATGATGACTTCATTCAGCCTAGATGCCATGCTCTTGTTTATAATTTCAGCAACATAGAACGATTTCCTTACTACTCTAGACACATGTTGATCGAAAGTAAGGTTTCTACCTACATATGTACCTAAATCCTGACTACTGGTTCTACACTTAGGGGTGTATTGTTGATGTAATCTCCTAGGATGTCAGACTTCCCAAAGTGTACTATTATACATTTCTTGGCATTGGGTTTCATCTATGGCTTTGGCACCAGTTATTTGTCTGTCTTAGTCCTTCCTGTTGGATATTAATGTTTTGGGGGAATTCTATGACTGCTACTAGTTTGCAATCATCCACAAATGTAGTCAGCCAGAAGCCCTTGACATTGGCCTTGATTTCTGAAACGTAGATGCCAAAAAGGAGCGGACCTACCACAGAGTGCTAGTGACCAGCCTCTTTCTGGAGGTGGACTCCTCAATCCTAAATTTCTGGGTCCTATCTGACAGCCAGCTGGCTAGCCACTATATACCTGGCTCAACCAGCACCCTTTGCTGGTCCCATGAACTAGCACCCCCCCCCCCATGCAGGCAAAAGAAAAAGACTTCTCTAAAACTTACAGGATGGTTCCTGCAAATATGAGGATAGTGCCCAAACCACCAGCTCCCTGGCCATCTCAGGTGACCATATTGCATGACATGATCTCCCTTCTGCCCCAGATATTAAGGTCTTGTTTATGTGCCTTGTCCCCCAATCCTTCTTTTTCACAGTTTAGTAAAAAAAAAATCATTTTTTCTTTTAAACTGTAGCAAACTGATTGATATAAATGTATCATACAATTGCTACAGTTTATACTATAGCTACATGGACTGCTACAGCACCCAGGATTTAGTTGAAAAAAATATTTGTTCTTTTAAACTGTAGCAGACACTTGCTACAGTTTATAACCTGCCTGGCTGAAGCACTACAGCACTCTGTTTTTAGTAAAAAAAAGTTTCTTTCACTTTTAAACTGTAGCAAATTGCTTGCTACAGTGTAGAAGGCAGTTTCTACAGTTTAGACCACACATGGAGTGCTACAGTGCTCAGGTCTGACTGAAAATTGCACTAAAGTGCAATCAGAATGATATCTTGTCCTCCAGTCATGCCCTCTGACACTTTGCACCTGGGGCACTTGCCCCACCTTAGCTACGTTACTGTGCATAACATGGGGGTTATGTCTATATTTATGAGTTTGTTTACAATTACCTGAGTGGGATATTGTATAAAATGCATTATCCATGATAGGGTGGGCAGTATTCCCTGTTTTGCCCTCATCCATTGCCTAGGAGACTTTCTCAAAGAAGTCCACCAGATCATATAAGCATGATCTGCCCTTGATGAAATCAAACTTAGTTGGCTTCAGTGTCTGAAAATTTTCTATGTCCTTATTAATCACTTATGTGATATGGCTTTGCATATGAGACTAGTCAGGCTTATAACATTGCAGTTCCCAGGGTTTGTTGATGGCCTACCCTTGTGCAGGGGGGTCATCATAGCAGTTTTCCATTCATGTGGCGCAACACTTGCCTGTAGGCTATGGTTACACAATGACACCAATGGACCCAATAGGTCATGTTTCATGCTATTTAGGAAGCATCCATGAATATTATTGGAGCCCAGCAATTCAATGAATTTAATCTTAGAGAGCACATTTGGAACCTGCTCCCTAGAGATAGTTGGGGGGAGGGTTTGATAGTAATTCCTGATGGGCAGATGGGCAAGGGACTGGATTAAAACTGGAGATGAATTTGTCAGCCAGCAGATTTTCTATAGCTTTCAGTTCCACTTAGGTGGCTCCATTCACTATCAGTTCTGCATGCTGCTATGTGCAGACTTTGAGGTTTCAGACATAACTAAAGAAAGCCTCGGGGCTGTCCTTTGCCTGGGGGGCTATCTTTACCTCAAACTTGACTTCTGCTCTCTTAGTTGTTAGTTTAGCTTGATGAGAGTGTTTTTATCATGCTGGGCATAATACTTTTTAATCTTTTTTTTATTTTATTTTGTTGTACACCCTGTTTATGTTTGAATTCCACCAGCATAGTTTATTTTTTAGGGGTAGTTATGGACTTATTTCTGATGGACATTGCTGTCTATATAAATTTATTGACATGATTGTACAGGGCTTTTGCAAACAATTACTAACCACAGTCAGAATTAGCTAGTTGTCTTTACATAGTTTAAAATCTTGTCTGCCACCTTTGTTACTAATATAAATGACAAGAAACTATCTTAACTTGCAACATTTACTGTATATACTGTTTTTTTTTCAAACAATATAATGTTTAACAATACAATCATCAATAAACAAGTATTATAAACCTTTATATACACTATGTACAATTGACCTAAACCAAGGAGGGGAAAAAAGTAATAAAATATATGAAATTAGTAACAAAAATTTATAATATTCAATTAATAAAGTATAAATTTACACAATAATTATTTAGGGTTCATTTTTAATGTCTCAAGAAGAGTTAATTTTTTTTTCCCAAGGATTGTTTGTCCATGTTTTAGGTGAAATTCTCAATTCCTTCACTTTACTTTTTAATGTCGCTGTTTCTTCCATCAATCTCAAGAATTCTTCCAGAGTAGGTTCTTGTGAAGACTTCCACTTTCTAGTTATACATTTCCTTGCCAATGCTAGTATGGACCAAAGTAGGTATAGATCTTTTCTATTCATTCCAGTAGTATCATTAACATTTAAGAGGACTAAAGAGCTGGTTAAAATAAAGGTATCTGTAAATATAGCTTGGAGAAAAATAGTAATTTCTTCCCAGAATTTTTTTTATATTAATACAATCAAAAACTATACGAGACCAATCAGCTTTACAGTTTAAAGAACATCTCCAGCAAATGGATTTATCAAGTGAATTGAATTTGGATAGTTTATCAGGTGTAATAAATGCCCTATGAATATATTTCCATGTAAATATTTTCCATACTTGTAAATTAAATGTTAAGTTAACAGAACATAAACGATTTGTTTTATTCTTAATTGATAGATTAGTGTGACATCCTTTTGCTATGAAATTCCAATATCTTGCATTAGGCTTAGTTTTATATGTTATCAATATTTTGTATAATTTTGAAATTAGATTTGTCCAATTATAATTGTCGTAAATAACTTCAGATATTAGACTTATCAAATTTGGACTAATTTTATAAGGAGAATTAATAATTTCACTATTAAGATCCTTAACATATGATAATATGCTTTGTAGTATCAACCAATCTGCTGATGGAATGTCATATTTATTCTGAATTTGTTGAATGTCTAATACTACTTGATTCTCTATACAATGTTGCCAACAAGTGAAGTTTTCCCCTCCCATCTAGTTAAGATAACATTATGAATTTTATTGAAGAAATTCTTTGTAGAGCTCAAGGGTATTATCAAGTCTAGCCAAATCTTAATATCCATGTTAGAATATATAAATCTTCTGAATAAATTGTAAATATCATTTATATAATTTAAGTTTGTTGGTTTTATTACATTATATTGAATATTTACAGTCAATATGTGCCACATCTTATTATTTTGTTCACTTAATATACAATTTTTAATTATTTTATTTTCATTTAGAAAAATAATAGTGTCCAATGTTTTCCATGTTGAAGAATAATTAAGATCTATCCAATTAATGGTAGTTTTTAATATGGAAGCTTTTATGTATGATTCTAGATCTGGAAGTTTAATTCCACCCATTTCCCAAGATCTAATATGATGTGTATAGGCTATTCTATTTCTTTTTGGATACCAAAGAAAGTTTAATACAATTTTATTTATTTATTTCAAGATTTTCTTGTTAGGTACTATAGGAATAGCTTGTGCAATGTAATTAATTTTTGGAAGTATTGTCATTTTTATTATTTGTAATCTGTCTTCAAATCTCAAGAACATTTTATTCCAGCTTACTATTAACATTTTTATTTTATTAATTATGTTGCTATAATTTGTGGCTAACGTAGATTCCAAATTATCACATAGTGTTATTCCTAAATATTTTATTATGAGAACTTGTTTTCCTATCAAACAATTTGTAATTAAGGTCAATTCTCTCTTTTTATTCAAATGTATAGAATTAGATTTTCCCTTGTTAAATCTAAGGCCAGAAATATGATAAAACCTTTCCACTATTTCATCTAGTTTTGTACTGATTTCTCCGAGACAGGTAATGTGAGTAAAACATCATCAGCAAATAAAATAATTTTTGAATTGAGTTGACCGTATACATCTATGCCTAATATATTAGAGTTGTGGCATACTAATGAGGCAAATAACTCAATTCCTAAGGCAAACAGGATGGGAGACATCAGACACCCCTGCTTTGTACCTTTGGTTATTTCAATAGCCTTCGAGGTAAATGGCCCAAGTTTTACATAAGCCAAATTGTTTTCAGAAATATTCTTTATTAACATAATAAAATTAGTAGGAAATTCAAACAATTCTAAAGCCTTAAAAAGAAAATCCCAGCTCGATGAATCAAAGGCTTTTTCTATATCCAAAGCTACTATTAGAGCTTCTTGGTTGTTTCTGTTTAGAAAATCTATGAGTGTTAGAATTCTTTGCATATTGTCATGTGTGTGTCTTTTATAAATGAATCCTGTTTGATCCTCATTTATTATGTGTGTCAATGATTTTTTAATTCTACTAACCAATATTGACATGAAAATTTTATAATCATTGTTAAGTAAAGATATTGGCCTATAAGATTTACACTGTAAAGGGTCTTTGTTTTCTTTTATAATGGGTGTAATTAAGGAGTATCTCCATTAAATTTGAGGTGTGTTTTGTGCTAGAATTTCATTCAAAGTTTTGTGAAACAATGATATTACTGAAGATGGAAATATACAATTCATTAATTATTCCATCAGTTCCTGGTGTTTTATTACTTTTACTTTCCTTAATTTTTTGAGTAATTTCTTTTAAAGATATTTGTTTTTGAATGTCTAACTTTAACTTTTTTGGTATTGCCTTTACCTTTACTAATTTCAGGTCTAAGTTTGATGTATTAGTTATATGTAAAGTATCATTATAATGGTCAGAGAAATAATGTTTAATTGCATCTAGTATATCATTTATATCCGAAACCTTTTTGTTTTTTTTCCCTTCCTTCATGTATAATACTTGTAATATTATTTCTAATCGAATTTTTTTTAATCTTATTGCTAAATTATGCATATGTTTAGGTGATACTGCATAGGAACTAAGTTTTAAGCTTTCTACAGCTATATTAGTTTTGTGAGTTAGGATTTCATTACATCTTTTGTTTAAGTCTTCCAATGCTTTTTATGATTATTTTGTGTGTAAGTAGATGAATTAATAGTGAGATCTATAATTTGTTTTTGGATGTTACATAATTCTGATTCCCACTCTTTTAGCTTGTTTTTATACCATGAAAGAATGTTTCCATTTAGATAGGCTTTCAAGGTATCCCAAAGATTAATTACATTTATTTCAGTAGTGTAGTTTATATCTAAAAAGAATTGTACTTTTAAATCTAACCAAGGTTTAAATTGCTTTAATTTTGTAATGTAAGCTGGAATTCTTGACATAAAAATTAATTTCTTATAATCTGTATGTATTTTGAGAATTAATTAATTATACTGTATATACTGTTGATAATCAATATCTTGTTATTGTATTAAAGCCAACAACCTGTAATGTTTACTATTGCTGCAACTTTGTATCTCTATTTATCATGTACATGATGTGGAGCTTTTC
Organism: Protopterus annectens; assembly: GCF_019279795.1. Taxonomy (NCBI): domain Eukaryota; kingdom Metazoa; phylum Chordata; order Ceratodontiformes; family Protopteridae; genus Protopterus; species Protopterus annectens. The sequence goes on from NC_056741.1 coordinate 430,171,272, forward strand.
TCCCATGGCATCCCGTGAAAAAGGATCTGCATCCAGTCAGAATTTCCTGGTAAACAAATGTAAAATAAATAAATAAATAAATAAAATAAAATAAAATTCTCCATAGGCAGCTTTGTTCTCACAGTTTGGGAGGTCTGAAATTTTGACAGGTTATCACTTAACAGTAGGAAGTTTGCCTTAGAATAATTGCTAAATGTTGCAGGTTTATCTGGTGTCACAAGACTGATTTTTGTTACAAAGGAGACAGCTTTGTAATCTGACCTTGCCAGAGAGCACACTATACTAGGGGGTACCAGGTCAAGTATGTTTGCACCCCTAGTCAGTATATGGACTACCTAGTATACAAAGTCCAGAAATCTCTGGGTCTGTAAGTCTGGAGTCATGTAAGTATCTCAGTTTATGGAGGGGTAGTTGAAGTCATCCATGAATATGGTATTAGGTTGAAAAGTGAGGGCCTGCAGTAAGGCCAAGTACAAGTTAAAGGTTTCTTGGGTCATACAGGGTGATCTATAGCTTACAAGGATATGATATGGCACTTTGCCTCTGGAAATCTGGACATGAAAAACCTCAAGTATGTCATCCTGTAATTAATCTTGAGGTGAGTTTGTTGTTGATATTAGATTGAGACACCTTTGCCTTCATTCCTTGATTGTGCAGTAGCTGACCTGAATTTGTGGAAGGCACTGTCACCCTGCACTGTTGGGGTGCTCTACACTGCATTTAACCATGTTTCAGTAACTGCACAGATGTTTTCCTTCTCCAGAGAAAGGAGAGCCTAGAGGAACTTGAGTTCCTTGTTTAGGCTCCTAGTGTTGAGCTGTAATACTTTTAGATTCTCATGGGTTCATTTTTGTATGTCATAATGTTTGTCAGTTTGGCATTGCCTAAAACAGGTGTTGTGGGGGACGAGCTTCAGCATGCACATGCCATAACTACTTCCCTAATATAGCCCTTTAATCTGTTGATAAAAAAACTCCTTCCTACCTGTAAACCTCAAAAAATCTGCTTGAACCTGAAACTCATTCTCTACAACCTTTAGGTCAGTTGGTAACCTCCACACTTTTACATCTATACTCCAAGAATTTCTTGATAACTCATGGCTGTGCTCCTGTACTCCACTGGGTTAAATCCCCTATACTTCAGCTCCACTACCTTTTGTACATGTTTATGTTCCGCACTTCTCCATATCATGAGACCTAAAGTTTCTCCTTTGTCATGGCTGAAGATTGAATGTGTATAATCCCTACCTCCTATCTGTTCTTTACTTCCCTGTTACATTATCATACATTCTGCTACATCCCTCCTCCAGTAATACTTACAACCTCAAACTGATATTTATTTTTTTTCGCTTTCACCCTGTCATACTTCCCTACTTTCAACCCAACAACCTATCCCCATTTTTCTCTTGTATCACATGCACCATCACCTTTACTATAGGAATATTTATTCTCCTATAAATGAGTATTATTAACTCATGATAAATTTGTTAAAATGATGAAACTAATTGAATTCACTTTGACTGCTCAGTCTTTCATGTCAACTGAAGCCCATATAATATCCCACTCTACTTGTAACCAATCAATAATCTCTTAGTTGGCAAATATGTGGTAAAGCACCCACTGATGCTACCTCTTCTTTCTGTGCCATGTGCTACCTAATGCATACCGGCAGAAACTGGCAGTGTTATTGACTACTGTATGCTGTTGTACAATTGATGTCTCTAACCTTAGCATTCTTGATGTCTGCCAATCCAGTATTTTCAACAAGCTTTACCTTTCTATAGTCAGGCACACATTGGTGTGAGCTCTCCCACATATAACTATGAATTGCGACTATGTATATAAAAGTGTACATTTGCTTATCTTTATGGCCTCAGTTCCTTATCCAGTTTCATTGCATGTCATTATATGGTCATTTGCATGTATTTTCAGAGTTGCATTTGTGCTCCCTGCACTGTAACATAACATGGGACTACCAATCTCAACTGGTCTGTGCAAGGTCTATCCGTCACAACTGCATGCTGTGTACTACACAGCTTATCAATGAATCTTGGCGTACACCTGTACATGTTAAAAGCCTTCAGTCTATCTGCCAGCAGTCTATACCATAGTTTCACTGTCTTGTTAGTGAAACAGAATGTCCTCACATTCTTCTAGAATGTGCTCTCCTCTGCCTACATCTAGTAAAGCCTGCTGTGATTAGTATTACTATTCAGTATAAACTAGTCATTGCTTGTTATGTAATGGTGACATTAAAAGATGCATGTGATTTAGTGATATAGCCCCATTTTTAATTGGCTTGACATCATGGAAGAAATATGCATAGCCGTCCAGCTCTCATCAGAATCTGATCTCCTATACCCGACTCATCTTAGTGACCCCTTGACTGTACAAAAACAGTCCTGAGTTTTTTTTCTTGGAGCCAAAGTCTACAGAATGGAATATCACAGTGAGATGACACCTCACACCTCATATGTGCACTGATTAACTCTCTCTTTTCCCTGGAAAAACACTCACTTCACAAATCGGCAAACTTAGTACAGAGGATTATTATGATTGGGTCTCTGATTCTAACCGAAGATATAGATATCAGGAAATTCAACCTGAGTGGAACTAACTGAAGCTCAAGACATGAATCTTGACAATAAATGTTAAGGAAATATAACGGAGTTATGACTGGAGAGACCTGATCATAATTCCTTGTACTTCATGGAATGTTATCTCCTCTATACAGTATCAGTTGCAGAAAAAAGTATAAGAAGTGAAGTATTTTATGGCTTTCAAAGGTGTAAATCACTAAATGAAGCCACACTGAAATCTGGCAGAAGTGAAGTATTGGTCTCATGAATTTATATTTTTAAAACTGTTGGATGCTTTACTCTGCCATGCATGTGTGTGTGTGTGTGTGTGTGTGTGTGTGTGTGTGTGTGTGTGTGTGTGTGTGTGTGTGTGTGTGTGTGTGTGTGTGTGTGTGTGTGTGTGTGTGTATCAAACAGACAGCAAAGTATATAACAGATTCTGAAGCTGGGGAAAAAAAATTCACTCTGTCCTGTGGTGCCTGCTGTTATTTTCTAAGGCAAAACTACAGCTTAACAATACAGAAAGGTGTGCAACAAATTTGTCTTTTTTTTTCCAAAATAAAGAGTATAAAATTCATATTCCATGCACTACAAAACAATTATGACTTCCTCTATTATCCTAGCGTGCATGAAAACAGTAAGCTTTGTTTAATAGTCTCTCCCCCGGATTCAGCAAGTCCTGCATGATGTGCATGACTAGTGCAGGAGCTCCAGCATGCAATATGTCTGCCGTACGATCAAGGAATAAGCTGTAGAGAACTGCATGAGCGCTCCTGCAATAGTCCTGCATGGACTTAGCCCCTGTATGCAAATTACCCAATTTGCAGATGAAATGCATGCAAATGAGGTGAATTTGTGATCCAGGAAGCTGGAAGCCAGCCGTGCAGGACTAGTGTAATCTGCAGAAATGTACTCAGTCGGTAACCGAGTACATTTCTGCAAACTACAAAACGGAGACATGACAGCTTCAAATAAAGGGTGGATATTATGTAGAAAGCATGCCAATGGGCAAATATATGGCCAGTGGCAAGGAAAACAGTTGCAAAAATAAAAAAAATCAACTTTTTTTTTTTTTAGCCGATCTCCGCTGTTTAAGCATAGGGCAGTGGCACGCAAACAGGATCGAGCGAAAAATAAAATAAAAACCCTAAAATAAGCATTCTAACCAAAATCACTATTTTGCCATTATACTCAATGGCAGGCAAAAGACAACATGGCCAGTGAATAGTGGTTGCTAAGGGGGGAGGCTCAGTGTGGGACCTGTAACTATGCATCAGCAGGCAATCCTATGCAAATGAGGGAAATGATACTGAATCCCAGATTTCCCCTGCATGCTAGTCAGCACCCAACAGTGTAAGAGCAGGAATAGCTTGATGCAAGCCTAGGAGTTAGCTGACATCATAGGGGGTTGTGTCAGGCATACTGTAAGCAGATTGGAACCCTGTGGCTCGGGTTTGCCCTTAGCTTAGCAGAGCTAAGCAAGGGGGTGTGTCTGAGGCTGCCTAGCACTCTTTACATTGCCTAAGTGGGTGCGTGTGCCATGCACTGGGTTTTAAAGGGAAAAAAACAAAAAGTAAACCAGGAAATAGCAGCTCTGTACACATTTGAGCACTGTGTTTATGCAGCGTGCTCCCAGGATTAAACAGGAAGGGAAAACAGCAGTAGGAAGGTAATCTAGGAGAACTAGCATAGCTGGCAGGTGAAATGTATCAGAATCAGCCAATTACACAGGCAGCAGACCAGCCCAGCCCAGAACACTACTATAAATTATGCAAACACCTTTCCCTCTGTTTTTTTCCACATGCTCTACACCAGTAGGACAGGTGTAGACAAACAGAAACAAAGGCTGTGCTAAGGCCTGTGAATAATGCTTGTGGGTAATCTCCCCCCCCCCAGGCCTACACAGACCGACTACATCAGGTCAGGCAATGGGATGTTAGTTCTGAAGGGTAGGAAGTCAGAAACTAATATGTAGGTCAATCAAACCTAAGACCTGTAGTACACTGATATGCCTCTAGTCAGCATGAAGAATACAGAATGAAATTACATACCTGACATACCAGTACAGTCATAGCAAATGTGTACAAGTGTCAGGTGTGCCCCCCAATCCTATGTAGAAATGTAGAAACAGTCAGGTGTGCCCCCACCAGTCCTGTGTAGAAATGTTGAAACAGTCAGGTGTGCCCTCCCAATCCTGTGCAGAAATGTAGAAACAGTCAGGTTTGCCCCCTCAATCCTATGTAGACATTTAGTAACAGTCAGGTGTGCCCCCACTCAATCCTATGCAGAAATGTAGAAACAGGTGTGTGTCCCCATCCTGTTTAGAAATGTAGAAATAGTCAGGTGTGCCCCCCCAATCCGGTGTAGAAATGTAGAAACAGTCAGGTGTGCCCCCCAACCCTATGCAGAAAGGTAGTAACAGTCAGCTGTGCCCCTCCCCCAATCCTGTGTAGAAATGTAGTAACAGTCAGGTGTTCCCCCTCTCCAATCCTGTGTAGAAATGTAGAAACAGTCAGATGTGCCCCCCACAACCCTACATAGAAATGTAGTAACAGTCAGGTGTGCGCCCCCAATCCTATTTAGAAATGTAAAAACAGTCAGGTGTGCCCCCCAATCCTATGTAGACATGTAGTAACAGTCAGGTGTGCCCCCCAATCCTATATAGAAATGTCGAAACAGTCAGCTGTGCCCCTCCCCCAATCCTGTGTAGAAATGTAGTAACAGTCAGGTGTTCCCCCTCCCCCAATCCTGTGTAGAAATGTAGAAACAGTCAGATGTGCCCCTCAACCCTACGTAGAAATGTAGTAACAGTCAGGTGTGCTCCCCCAATCCTATTTAGAAATGTAGTAACAGTCACGCATGCCCGCCCCCAAATCCCATGTAGAAATGTAGTAACAGTCAGACGTGCCCCCCCCCAATCCATTGTAGACATGTAGTAACATGTATGTGTAGGTATAATACCAGTGGAACACAGATGACCTGAGTTGGCCAAGGTAGCAGGATAGATTGTAGCATTTGTACAATATGCAGGTATGAGTGTGTTAGGTTAGTGTGTGTTTCATATTGTGTGAGAATGATCAGTAAGTATGCATGTTGAGGTTTGACCTAGTGGCCATTGCCCACTACTGCCAATGACTGGGCCAAGTCCTCACAACTGCAGTGCCAAAGACAATTTCCCTAGTATAACACATGCTAGCAATAAGCCATTGTAAATGTATGGTGGTAATATGTGTCACCATCTGAAAGATGGACATGGCACAACTGTTGGGCTAGATATATAAGCAGTACACAGGGAAAAGTACCCCAGACATACAGTATATAATCTGTAACCATGAAATGGATGCACCCTTGGAATTGTACATAGAGGTATGCATCACATTATCTGGGCTTGTAGTAGGAAATACCAATGTCGTCTGGCTGAACACTTGCAGATTACAAAGGTGATAGGACTGAAGTATTGGGAAACGGCTGATGTCCCTGCACAAGCCAGCATGACTGGAATGCCCCATGCATATCTGTGAGTCAGTTGCAAGTAGTGTCCATAGCACACATGCACCCAGCTCATCCAAACACCACCCACAGGTACCTCTCTGGTCGTATCGTTGCTGTTGGGAATGGGTATAATATGACCCCACCTGTGTATGGCAATAGCGAAAGAATACAGCATGCAGTGCAGGTGTCCCATGCAGGTGTGTCCCCAGCTGTAGGCAGCACCCTGCCAGGATCCACACCACCTGATCAATACTGATAGAACGTATTGGCATGAACACCTAGCACACAAACCCTGTCATCCCAGGGGAATATACTGTATGGCAGTCTGGGACTGTAGGACTGACTGAATGCAACGGCCTGCTACAGCTGGCCTGCATCACCACCAAATGTCCTACAGGCCTCTGTGAAAGGCCTGTGTCTCACCTGTACTGCCAATGTATGTTATGTCATGGACACCCAAATAACAACATAACACATTCCATATAACCCATATGCAAGCCCATGTGGACAAACCACAGTAACATGTCTACCATGTCCCACTGTATGAACTTTGGACCAACACCAAAACACAGCTGTGATGAGGTGATGACTATAGGGAAAGTATCAGAGAATGTATGCATAATGTACGGAAGAGAAGAGACTAATAGAGGGGGGTGGGAGCATGGGCAGCATGGAATGTGCAAGGTCTGACACACAGCTGTGTGCAAATACTATCCCTAGTGGCAAACATAAAAATGGGTGGCTACAAACCTGCCGATACACCACAATAGGGGTAATGTCCTGACTTATGACCCCTGCCTCTGGGTAACCTGTGTGAATCTATACAGCTATGAGGTATTGCCACAGCAAGATAAGGCCATACTGTCAAGGTGATGGACATACATGTATGGGATCCTCTGCCAGCACTGTACCAAGGTGCTGAACTGGATACACAGACTCAGCAGCAAGTGTCTGCAGCTCCCCCTCCAGAATCACATAACTTTCTGTGAATATGTAGGTGTTTGACCACAATACTGTACACAGCTGCATTCACCCTGTGTTCCCCAGGACATCACTGTGAGCAAAAATGTCCACCTGGCAGTACTTGAGGACATAAAACATCACAGTGTATAACAGTACACATGTCTGAATATCTCTGCTAACACCAGTACCATGTAGCAGAAACAGCACAGACACAATCACCTACAATACACACTATCCTTTGTACAGTTTGACCCCATATTGCCAACTGATCTACAGCTATCCTGTAGAAACAGTATGCTACCTGTAGGTGAAGAACACAAAGGTCTGCAACGGAGTACAAACTACCTGGAATGGATCCACACATTCAATACAGAAGGGCATACTGGGTATGCTCACACACTTAAACAAATGAAACCCATGTCTGCCAACAACAGTGGACCATACATATCTGACAGTTGCAGATGTTAGTGCATACGTTCCTCAGTATGCACCAGTCATGCTTTGCACACACATTGGATAGGAATACAGACATATATCCAAGGACAACACACTATAATATGCCAAAAGTATACATACATAGATGTGTGGAAGAGAGTGACAGTGACAAAGAACCTTCCATCATGAGGCCTGTCCCACCTAGCACACAGCCAAATGGCTACAACCACATGATGTCTAAATTTCACTCACTGTAGAAATTAGCCACTGGTATCCTTCAGCATTACAGACTCTGTGGTGCAAGTGCTAGCTGTGCAACATAACTGTACAAGGCAGTAGTCATCTTGTAGTTGTATACACGTACCTGTGGAATATAAACCTGCGTGTGCCAGAGTGTGTTGTGTCTACCTCTAGATGAATGGGTTATGGTCCATGCACACACACTGCCATCCCCATAGCCCTACTTTGAAAAGCCTGCTGATGTCATTCACTTTGAAATACACCTTTGGAAAAGGAGTAGCCCAGTACTCTCTGTGGCGTGTCCTATAACTGAGTAATGCGTATTGTGATAAGCTAGTTAGGAAGGAGTTCTAACCCCAGATATGGCAACTGTGTGTGTGTGTGTGTGTGTGTGTGTGTGTGTGTGTGTGTGTGTGTGTGTGTGTGTGTGTGTGTGTGTGTGTGTGTGTGTGTGTGTCTGTCTGTCTGTGTAAGGAGCAATACTTTTTAGCTAGTCACACTCACTACAATTCAAATGCCCTACTTTGTCATGGCTACTGATGTCATTCACTGTGAAATACACCTTTGGGAAAGGTGTAGCCCAGTAATCTCCATGGTGCATCCTATAACTGCGTAATGCTGTTGTGTGATGAACTAGTTAGGTAGGAGTTCTAATCCCAAAGATGGCATGTGTGTGTGTGTGTGTGTGTGTGTGTGTGTGTGTGTGTGTGTGTGTGTGTGTGTGTGTGTGTGTGTGTGTGTCTGTCTATGTAGGGAGCAATGCTTTTTAGGCTAGTCACACTCACTACAATTCAAATGCCCAACTTTGGCAAGCCTGCTGATGTCATTCACTGTGAAATACACCTTTGGGAATGGAGTAGTCCAGTAATCTCCATGGTGTGCCCTATAACAGAGTAATGCTGTAGTGTGATATTGTACTTTGGTATGGGGTTCTATTCCCACACATGGCAAGTGTGGATGTTTGTGTGTTTGTTTCTTTGTCTGTGTAGGGAGCAATGCTTTTTTAGGCTAGTCACACTCAGTACAATTCAAATGCCCTACTTTGGCAAGCCTGCTAATGTCATTTCCTGTGAAATACACCTTTGGGAAAGGAGTAGCCTAGTAACTGGCATGGTGCATCCTATAACAGTGTAATGCTGTAGTGTGATATAGTACTTTGGTAGGGGTTCTATTCCCACACATGGCAAGTGTAGATGTTTGTGTTTGTGTTTCTTTGTCTAGGGTGCAATGCTTTTGAGGCCATTCACAGTCACTACAACTTCCATTGACCTTCTTTGGCAAGCCTGCTGATGTTATACCCAGTGAAATACACCTTTGGGGAAGGAGTACTCCAGTAATTTCTGTGGTGCGTCCTATAACTGCGTAATTCTGTAGTGTAATAAACTAGTTAGGTAGGAGTTCTAATCCCAGACATGGCAAGTCTGTGTGTGTGTGTGTGTGTGTGTGTGTGTGTGTGTGTGTGTGTGTGTGTGTGTGTGTGTGTGTGTCTGGGTTTGTCATTCGTATCCTGTGTGGTTGTGAGTGTGTAGCAAGTGGACTCATTGTAGAGCAGGTTTTGCAAATTTCTTATATGGTGGCCCTATTATATGTTACAATGTCCACCTTACAAGGATAACAGATGTGAAATAACTGAGAGGCTGGGGTGGCAATCCACCCCTAAATGTGACATCAAGGCCTGGTGAACAAATTCAGCAACCCTTGTATTACACAGAGAACACTCTCAACCCATGTCTCATACACAAACACACTTGCCTAGGCAACAACTGCTATGTTGATAGTACCCTGCATACTGCCCAAAGATAGTAACCATGGTGTGATTGCAGTTGACTACAGAGGGCATGGTACCCTGTCCATCAATACAATAGGCACGTACATGCAGACAGTGTGTTTTCACTATGTTCTCCACTGGACACCTGCAACACCTGTGGTGCCATCAAATGTGACCCAAAAATGACATACCATGCCTTAAACACATGCCCTGTATGGACAGATGCTACTGAGACCAGGGAACACCTGTATCATGCTATCAATGTAGGTGGAGGGTCAACCTGCTGTCCATTACCAGTTCCTGGCACATGAGGCCAGGACAGGCACATCTGACAATCTGTCTGCACAACATGGGCCAGACACCTCAGGTACAGTTCCACATGTACATGCATGTGGGATGTGTGCACATCCCAGACAGTGTCCATGTCATGGACTAAAAAACACAGACATGGCAAGCATTGCACAGCAATGGCCACACACAATAGTTATCCAGGTGACTGGATGGTGAATACAATACTCACCTGTGTGGGCCAATCCAGACACTACACCCCTGAGCCACACTGCAGACCATTATCATGTGGCCTGATGCCAAGGTATACCCTTCAACTAGCCTTGTATAGCCTTCTGGCATAGTCAACCACTACACACCCGTGAAGCAATGCACACATGCATGCCAGTACTGGCACCTTGTGTCTGTGTGTGTGGTGTATGATGCTTTCCACCACATTCACACTCACTACAACTCCCATTGGCATACTGAAGCATACTATCTGTCAGACACCTTCACATACCCTTTGCCCATATAACCTCCGGATAACTCCTGTAGTGCATGTGATACCTGCACATTACTGTATTGTGGCAAACTAACTAGTTGGGAAGTATATTCCTGACCCTGCCAAGTGTGTCAATGTGTGTGAGTCCCTGAGAGAGTGTGGCTGTGTTGATGCTGACACCTGTTCATGTGGACAGGCATGTGTACTACACCTACTGTATCACTACCGTATCACTGTTGCAGATGTCACTCACCATCACATATACATTTGGACAGCTCCTCAACATGTAAGCTATGTGGTGCATGCAATAACTGCATAGACATGTGATAGAAATACATAGTCAGTCAGGGGTTTGAAACCTTGTACTGGTAGGTGTGTGACACAAACATGCTTAGGTTTTACTCTCCCACCCCATAATGACTTATTTTGTCTCTGTCTGTCTCTCTCACTCCCTCCCTGGTGGATGTGGAGAACTACACCTGCTTTGCTTAGGAAGCAGCTTGTGTTTTGTAAGTGATGCTCATGATCAGCTGATGGCCTCTGCATAAATTGTAGCCCTCCTCTAGCTGATTCCATGTGGTACAGCTGTGGTAAAATTCCCATAGCCAATTCCATGGAAACACACTCCAATATCTAGGAACATCATGTTGGTGTTGGGCCTTTTCATTCACTGTGAGCAGGACCTAGATCTGGTGTTTGGCAATCAGCATCACAGATGGATTTGGGATTTACCTCTAACAACATACACTGTGGAAACAGGCCAACACACAGGAGGGGATGTGCCTGACATGACTACAGAATGCAAGCGTTGCTCTTCTGCATTTGAAGTAATGTTGGTTTAACAGGGTGTGTGTGGATATGACTGGTCTACATGTTTTCATACCTGTCATGACAGTGCTATGTTTTTGAGGAAACCCCCATCTGTAGGGTCATCTGCAGACTGGGCAGTGTGTGGTGCCTTTTGTTTCTTGTGTTACTCATAGAACACCTATCTGAGAACTGCAGAAGCATAGTGTAAAGATTGCAGTCAGTACATGCTGACAGCCATGAGAGTTACTGACTTCATACCCTCATAGGACATACGTCACAACAAGCCCTGTTACAACAGTAAATGTATGCGGTTATCACAGCAACATGTCAATACTGGCCCTGAGTTTGTGCCTGCAGCCACAACTCTGTCAACCTTTGTACAAACAAACCCTTTGGATTGGCTTTGTCTTAACAAAGTCCTTATATCCTACAGCTTTTTTCAAAACGCATGTTTCTATAACTAAAATAGGAACACTATTTAGAGTTTAGAGTAATGTGTTTTGCAACAACTACAACAAGTAGTTAGATATTTTTTTTGGACCTAAAAGGAATGTGAGTGGATATTAAGATTCTGCTGACACACACCCCTGGTCTAAATGCAGCGTTATCTTTAAAACCTGTTTTAAATAGGACAACTAAGATTAAATAAATGTTTTTAATTTTTTAAAAAAATTTTTTTAAATTTTTTTTATTTTATTATTTATGATTGAAATTTATCTGAATCATGTATGGATTATGGCTGCAAGTCATGATTATTTTATATATTATATATATATAATGTTAAATATACCTGTTGTCATACATTGAGAAGGGTTTGTTAACCAAAGCTTTTTTTTTTGTTAAAGGTTTTTTTTTGTGTGTCAACTGTCGTTGTTATTTGGATTAACCTTTGTACATATGTCATGCAGTAGGAGGTGCATATGTTCTGTACACCATTATTTATTGACATCATATCTGATAACAAGCCAGTGAGATATCAGACTGCTACACATGTTATGTATTGTAGGGGCTATATTTGATGACATAAACTGGGCATTCTGTGGTTGTGTGTACAATACTGAGGTCTGTGTACTAATGGTGATTATTGACAGTGTCTGTATTGTGAATATGTACCTTGGCCTGTGTAGAGACTGTGGTAGATGTCATGGTTTTTGGTACTGTTCTATCTGATGTTACATGTTGCTCCAGTGTATGGTACCCTATCAGCTTACATGTTTGTAGGGCCAAACACACACATGTCCCATACCACAGACAGGCATCGGACCACACTGTGTAGTGACCCAGTATATGTAGGGTTAGTGTGTGAGTGGCAAATATGAGGACAGTGTTGATCAGACAGTCCATATAATGTAATATTAAACTAGCTTACCATATGTGGCAGTAGCTATGTTCACACTGGTTGTGGGTATGCACTTTCACACAGGTGTCTGTTACTCTGTGCTGTGACATGCCTGTAGAGCCTTCTATATTTGTAGGTATATCTGTATTCCCCCATAAGACATGTAGGCCAGTGTTGTGGCAGTCTCCCTGTAGCTTGCACTGTGCTTTATTACATGCCTAGCAGCTTAGTGTACTTACCCAGTGTGTTGTCATGCCCAGATATGTGCCAGATGTACTGCTGCCGGGCCACCATAACTGTCATGTATTTCGGACAAAGCAGTGGGATGCTATACAGATGTATGTCACTAACTAGTGGGTAGTATGTGGCCATGTGACATCTGCAGCTGCGGTTATTATGTGTCAGGAGAGACAGGAATGTGTGAATGCATAAATTATGGGGCATATGTATTCCAGTATTTATGTGATATACCCATCTACATGGCTGTTAACATCCACATTGTCATGCTTGGTCCACATGTCTTGCACTAAGGGGTTCTGTGTATACCCCTGGACTGACAAGAGTGTGTCAGACTGTCCACATTTATTGGCCATATCTCCGCTGAAGTCCACAGGATCATTACTGTGCTAGCAGTAGTACAGTACTATGATGTCCTTAGGATGTTTGTCAGTAGCCAATGGTGCACATGTTAAAAGAAGATGTGACCTCCCACACACAACATGTCTGTTAAGACAACTGCTATTACAGTAGCAACAGTCTACGTATATACCTGTAATACATACCTGACATCCCTTTGCACTAAGAGGTTGGGGCTATTGGGGCTGAGGTAGGACTCCACTCCATGTTCTGGACATATGGTGAACATATATGTATATATAATTATCCATATATCTATATAGATATATACACATATACATATCGACATACATAGATGGATATATATATATATATATATATATATATATATATATATATATACACCAATATACGTCTACACATATACAGATATAGATACATATGCACATATTCTTATGGATATTTACATATATAGACAGTAATAGGTATATCAGAATAGATATGTATGCACATATAGTTATAGATATCTACATATATATATATATACATAAATAGGCATATCTGTACACATAGGATGTGCATACATATATAGCTATATATATATATATATATATATATATATATATATATATATATATATATATATATGTAAATACAAAGAGATCTGCACATGGCCATATATATGATGCACTATACAGATGTGTATACAGACATATGTATGAATATACATGTGTATATCGATATGCCTGTCATGTGTAAACATCACAGTTGTGTATACCTTCCCAGATGTATCTCACCGTATGTATCTGATATGTGTACATTATGATAAAACAACATATGTGGTGCAACAGTCATATTAATAACAAGTACTACACAATTGTGGAAGTAAAGGCAATTGTTCAATACTAAACAATATGTGTATTGACAGATATAGTGGAAAAACAACAGCTGACTTCACAGTGGTCATGAATAGTAGTTAAGTGTTGTGTCTATAGTGTACAGGGTCCTGGGTTCAAGACCTACAAAGGCTGTTCATTTTGTTGCTGAGCAAAACAAAGGCTGTCGGATACAAGAGTGGTTAAGGCAGTTTTGAGCAGCTTTAAGCACATTTGCATTTGTTTGTGCGAAGCTAAGTGGTGCTAAGCTATGGGTAAACGTACGGGCATTTACACAGTGAAGGCGTCACTTACCAGCACACAAAGCAGCTTAGATGTTATATTGGAGCAATGTTGATACCTGCTAAGCAAGGCTTAGCCTTGGTAATTAGTTCTCACTACCCAGTCTGATAACATATCAGGGTAATGACATCTTTAATAAGTGTATGTAATGACATGTACAATATATGCACCTATATGCTTCAGTCCGAATACTTACCTCTTCTTCTCAAAGCTAAGTACCCCGTTGGGGAAACTTTTTTCTTGCTCCAGTCTGATGTCAGAAAAAGTTAATAATTGCATTTCTTGTGGGAAGCAAATACCTCATAAGGATTTCCATTCTTACTGTATTCCTTGTTTAGGCCCTGACCACGACGTAGCTAGTTGTCAGTTTTGTGCTAGATTTACTTTGGCAGGCGATTTAATTATAAAATGTCATCGGGCACGCTTCCGACTACCGGAGTTCACACACGATGCAAGGATAAGGACAGGCCTCCAAGGTCCAAATCAGATGACATTTTACAAGCAGAGCCAGCTACAGGTTTGGCCATCATCAGTGAGGCACTTTCGCAGCCCCTGTCGTTGGCCTTTTCAGAACCGATTGCCAAAATGGACTCCTACGAGGAGTCAACTAGGCCTTTGAGCACTCCAGCTGTAGGACCTTTGGACAATGCTCCCTCGGATGGGTCTGGAGCCGCTGTGCAGGTACCGGCTTCCGAGGGGGTTTTCAGGCCTACACAGCTTCTTATAAAGACAAAGCCAAAGACAAAGGAAAAGACTCCTTCTAAATCTAAGACACCAGCCCAGGCCTCTTCTGATCCAGGACCCAAATCTCAGAAACAGCTACTTAAAATGGCGGAGGACTTATTAACCATGATTAGAGGTTCACATCCCCCTCCAGACAAAAGGCCAAGGCAAGAATTGGATTATGAATCTTCTGATCAGGCATCTATTTCTTCAGTGTCTTCCTCTGAACAGGAATATACTTTCCCTTCTTATGAGGATTTTGATGCTGAGGAATCCATTCCATCAGCTTCTCCCCCTGAGGATTTTTCTTTTGGGGAAACTTTACATGACATGAGGGAACATTTTCACTGGGAAGGACAGGAGTACTCGGAATCTAAGAGAAGGCTTAGGGATTTCCTTCTTCTTCCCCAACATAGACCCCTGGCTATTCCTCCTATTTTGGATATTGTGGATGATGCCTTTTCTGAGGCTAATTTATCTCCTGACTCCTTTCCTCCAGCCCCTGCTAAGCTCGACAGATATTACAGGGTCCCTGACTCCCACCAGTTCATTTACAAAAATCCTACTGCTGATCCAGAAACCATTTCTCAGGGTCCTAAGGGGGTTAAGGCCGCTTCTGCTAAAAACCCTATTCTGACAGATAAGGATTCCAGAGCTTTGGAGAGATGGGGCAGAAAAATGTACACTTCTGCTACTTTATCTATTAGGGCTTTAAATTGTCAATTTCATATGCTAAAATATCAGCAATTTCTACTGTCTGTTATGAAACAAAAACTGGGTACCATTACTGCATGTGCAGATAATAAGGAATTACACGATTTGATGCATGCCACTGAACACGTGGGGAAGCATGGTTTACACTGTGGTTTTGATGCCTTGGAGGCTTCTTGCAGGGCGGCTGCCTCTGCAACAGTCATTAGAAGGCATGCTTGTTTAAAGGAACAAAACTTACCTGATCAAGTGAAAGCAAAGTTACTGGATGCTCCTGTTCAGCATAATGTTTTGTTTGGGTCTAAGGCTGAACAGGTGATAAAGAAAATGGAGGATAAGGCAAAATCCATGCAAACGGTTAAGGATTTCTTACAAGTTCAGCCCCCAAGATTTAGCAGAAATTGGCCAACTAAAAATTGGTCCTTTCCCAGCTCGGACAGGCCTCAGAGGGGTAGATATAGGCACTCCAGAGGGAGGGCCCAAGCACAGGCCTCTTACAGACCTAGACAGTGGAGTGCTTCCACCCCCAGGGGTGGAGAGGACAGACCTCAATCTTATAGAAAACAGGCTCAATGACTCCCCCTGCATGGCTCCAGGAACTTCTCTCCTGGAAGCCCCTCTAGGAGGAAAACTCTCTTTTTCAACAAAATTGGACTTACATAACCCAAGACAAGTGGGTTCTGGATGTAGTTTCAAGAGGTTACAAATTCCACTTTCATACCTTGCCAAGACCTAACGGATGGCCAGACCTACCAAAACACCAATGGGCAGAGGCATTAAACTAGGTGGGATCCCTCATGGCTATGAGGGCCATAAAACTGGTTCCACAATCAGAGACGGGGCAAGGCTTTTACTCCAGGCTCTTCCTAGTTCCCAGAAAGCAAAATTCATGGAGACCCATCCTGGATCTCTCAGTCTTAAACACTTTCCTGGAGATACCAAAGTTCAAGATGCTTACTCTGCAGCAGCTCCTGCCAATGTTGAGCAAAAATACATGGATGGTGACATGGTCTGGGTTACCCTCCCTCCTGTCCCCTCTTATACTTTCATTAGTGTGGTTTCCTACTTCACCCTTTTTTTGAGGTGTATTTGCTACAGGGTATGGGGTTTGTTGTATGTTACATTTTTGTTTTACTTTTAGCAATCACTTTTGGGCACCTGACATCTGGGGCAAGAAAAACTGGAGAACATGGCGTTGGCTGGCAGCTTTGTACTCCTGGCGCTCTGACGTCAGGGAGCATGACTGAACAGCCGATGCTGGACCCAGACTTTGGGATTCTGGCCAACTGAGGACTGCCTGCCGGCAGGAAGAACCCTACAGTGATGACTGCAACAGTGAATACACTCGAACATCTACATTTATGGTAAGTGTACACAACTGTACTTTGTGTCCCTAGTGTGTGAGCTGTGTCACAGTATATATCCCCTACTGGATAATGACTCGACATGTGGAAAGTAACTGTAGACTACCGTCTGTACAGCACATGTTAGTGAGGGCTTCCAACATGTAGTTATGGCATACATATTGTTGTCAAACATCTAACTGTCAACACATTCATCCTACTGCATAGCTACTTGCCAAGCTGATGACTGTCAGTCCCTGTACAGATGTGCAGATGGAAGGTATCCAGCTGGGATATGTACAGGCAACCTATACTTGATTGACACTGACATAGCTGCCCAGCTGTGTAAGAACTGGCAAATATAGGAGACAACACTCTGTATGCACCACATGCCATGGGTACCTCCACTACACTACCACAGTCAACAGAACATGCTTGGGTACAGGTCTCCATCACAGACACTAACCATGTGTTGTAATACATGTTGCATACATATCAACATGATCACCTCAGTGGCCATGTGCAGGAGGCACCCAGAGGATTGACTGATGCATGTCACTCTCACCCTGAGGATCACCACAGTGGTGTCTTTTGATAGATTGCCTGCTGCCAAATGGCAGGTGGCAGGATACCACTGTACACACATCCCCTACACAACCCATCTCTCCATGGACAATAGCTAGGTACACAGCTATGACCACCTGCAGCGATGCACCCAGTACTGACACATGTGTACATGTGCATTACTGAGGATAGCAGTGTATGTGTGTTAGTACACCTGTAATTGGGAATTCCATGAGGGCCTTCACAATCACTATAACACCCATTGCCATAGTCAGTTGTGGCTGGTGCTGTGTGGGAAATTACATATACCCTGTTATGCTCATGTCCCTACTGGCTACATGAGCCTTGCAGTACCAGCACAACAGTGTACAAATGGGTCGATAGGCATGGGATACCCATTGAGTTCTGGCAAGTGTGTGTATGTGTGCATATCCGTATATCTGTAAGGTACAGCATTCTGAGGCCACATACTCATATTACAATACCCATTGCCACACAGTAGTACAGATAGTGTTGCTGCTGCCCATAGGTGAGACATGACAATGCAACACCCTACTATGCCTGTGGCATGTGCATTAGATGCATATCCCTGTAGTACCACTGTTGGGATATACAATAGGTTGTATTGCAGTCATGGACAATGTGTGATGGTGGGTATGTCATAGGGTCATCATGGGTGTCAGGGAGTACAATATCTACTGGGGGATGTGGGTGCTGTGTACACTGTCATTACACCAAAGTACACCCGGTGTATGTCCCATGTACCACTTTATGGTGACCACTGTCACCATCAACCATACAGGTAATTGATACCACAATCCAGCCCAGTTATGCATGTGCTGTGTGCAGCCTACCTGTAACACATCGGACACATGGTTAAGTTAGTTAGCAGCGATAGGCCCAGGTCTCTTGGATGTGTGTCTGCCTGTTATGTGTCTGTTAATGTGTATATGATGGTATGTCACACTATGTGTTGTCCATATACAACCATTACATCCCCCATTAGCATACTGTACATGTCTGGGGAATGTTCTGCATGTAACATGTAACCTGGAACACACCTCACCCTAAATGCTGTGTGGTGTGTGCAATGAAAGCCACACACTGCAGTAGCACTACATATCTAGGTAGGGGGTCTAGTCCCAGTGTTGCCAAGTAAGAGTGCATGTGTGTATGTGGAAGGGTCTACATCAGGTTGCAGATTATACACATCCCAGCAGGTCACCTGTCCATGTGGCACAGGTAATAACTGTCATACAAACCTGTGACATGTGTTCAACTGTACCCAGATATGTCACAGCCATGGTGTCACCACAGTGCCATACCCCGTGTGGAATATGACTGCAGACCATCCTCCTGCTGACATATGTAAACCTACAACACAAATGGATAATAATATGGAGACCACAATCAACCAGTGTTACTAACAGCTATAATACATCATTGCTGGACAGGTACACTACCTGACATGTATGCATTAAACTTTCCTCTTGACAATATGTTACACTGCAGTACTTTGGTACACTGTAGTACAGTCACAGTATGCATCAGAACCATATTAACCGGTCCCTGCATCAATGTTATGGATGACAGGGATGTGGCACAGGTATCATCATATGCACAGGATGTGTTGTTGGTTTGCCAGAGGCCGAGGGTGGGCCATAAATTTGACACCATGTGTGTGGGTGAGGGGTGTAATGAGGTGAACTGGGTGTGGTGATGTGGTGTGTGTAGGTATGGGGTTGCTGTAGCTGTGTTCGTATAGTATGTGGGTATGCATGCACACAATTCTGCCATGTGGCTGCCCTAAACAAGTGTTTATGGACAGCTGGAAACCATACCTGGCAGGGTTACTATGTGGTGTGTGTAGGTATGGGGTTGCCGTAGGTGTGTTCGTATAGTGTGTGGGTATGCATGCACACAATTCTGCCATGTGGCTGCCCTAAACAAGTGTTTATGGACAGCTGGAAACTATACCTGGCAGGGTGTGCAGTTCACTGCCTCTGGCCACAGACACGTGGACTTGGCCTGCCAGGGGTTTCATCGGCACATCCAGGTACAGGCCTCGATGTGCTACTCTCCCCTGATGATGACAGATGTCCGTTGGAACCAGGTCCCTCCTGGGACTGGCCAGGATCATTTGCTCGTGGCCTGCTGTGATGTGGTGTGGACAGAGCCCCCCCTCGCAGTGCCGGGGCTGGTACTGCCACTACAGGAGCCCCTTGGTGCCCTAGCACATCCACGTTGACTGCCAGCTGTTGGTGTTGCTGGCCTATGCCCATGCAGCCATCGCCACACTCCAACCACATGTTCAAGCAAGGAAAAACCATGGTCGATGAGGGCCATCATCTCACCAGACCATCTATCCATGAGCTTGGTATAAGCACAGATGGCATCAAACAGTTCATGGAAGTTGTTACTTACAGATGTGAGAGCAGCCCTCTGCAGTCTCAGGCCCTGTCTGGTATAATGTTCCATATGTGCCTGCACCTCCATGACAGCCTGAAATATACACCTGGTGGTACCAGTTGTGGCACATCTGCCAAAGGCATAATGACCAGCGGCCCTACTATGAGCACCCTGAGATATCTGCCTATGTGGTGCCCTACCAGACATCTGGCTATGCCTGCTGTGACCAGACACAGTAGGCATGGTTACCACACTTTCCTGTGCACTGCCACCAACCGCCAGCTGTCCCTCCACTATAACCACTGCTGATGGGGTATGTATAGGCACTGAAACTGTGTGCAGGATTCGGGTGGCCGAAAGGGGGATGGCGCTGTTTTGGCCCCTGACAACCCCACCCGTGCCTCAACAGCACTATCATCATCTTCGGTGTCTGTATGGACACCAAAATCAGATTGCATGCAGGAGGGACCCTGACCCACCTCGCCACCTATGGGGGAAAACAAGAAACTCACTTTAAGACCTGTACAGCATTGCATAACAGTACACACACACACAGACACACACACACACACACACACACACACACACACACACACACACACACACATCATCTTAATACCTACCTGTCCGTGACTTTACAGACAGTCCCACGTTTATTCCCATGTGTTCTCCATCCTGCATCACACTTGGTAACATACACTCATTAATACCACTCATTAACGTATCATTCCTCTAAGTACCTAGACAAGTGATCACAACACAAGACCTGTTACTCCATTACCTCCCTGACCTGAGTGGAGTGGTTTTACATGGCCTCACTGCTGCCATTCAGTGTTCACCCTGTGTATGTCCGGACATAGTGAGCATGGCCCCTATATGTGAGGGGCTGCTATGTTCACTCCATAATTTCATGCACTGGAGTGGCATGTGTAAGTATTGCTCAGTACATGCCAGATATGCTGATCAATCAACCTATCATGTTATGACTGTAATATATGGATACACTCCTTGGTGTTGTCTAGTAATTCCCCAATGCATCTGTAGTGCTGCTTATGTAGGTTGTCGGTCACCTCTCTGCT
This sequence comes from Protopterus annectens, assembly GCF_019279795.1. NCBI lineage: Eukaryota > Metazoa > Chordata > Ceratodontiformes > Protopteridae > Protopterus > Protopterus annectens. Next base: position 430,192,252 of record NC_056741.1, read on the forward strand.
GAATGCGATATTAAGGATATACCTGGTGTCTACCTTCCCAATGCATGTTCCATGCTACAGACCTTATTATACTATCAGCTGTCCTGTGATTACATACATGACAAGTATTCCTGGTGTGTCATGTGTCAGTCCATGTCCATGTACTGCATGATCCCAAAGGGACATACTGCTGTATGAACAACCCCACAATCACACATGTGCATACATGGACACCCACACAAACACACACACATGCACACACGCATCCTACATGCATCACCCTCCCCCCACTTCACCAGAGTGACCCCACAGACAAAATAACCACCCACCAACACACACACACACACACACACACACACACACACACACACACACACCATTCTCCACACAAACACACACAATCTGTCTACTACATGAAAGCAGAGGGGCAAGCACCCCTGTACCCCCCATGTGGGGGGCTGCACCCCTACCCCCCTACTTAAATATTCTCACGCCGAGGTTGCACTACATACAAACACACACAAAACACCACCACACAAGCTACATTCTCCTCACACACACACACACATCACAGCAACAAAACACACTGACACACACCACAGCCCCTACTCAAACTCGTTAACACACACACATACTTACCTGAAGACATGACCGCAGCAGAAGTTTAGAAGCACAAAATTCAAAACCTCCAGTATTCGACGTTTTGAATTTCGTGCTTCTGAACTTTCGCTATTCTGTGGATTCGACTTCTTGGGCTAGAGATACTGAAATTCGAGATTTCAGTATTTCGAGCTTCTGAAGGGAACCCATATATATATATATATATATATATATATATATATATATATATATATATATATATATATATATACACGCACACATACACAAACATATACATATCTATATATGGGGTACATTCTGACATCAGGTCCACAATCTCAAAACTCCTTCCTGCACAGCTGCACTGTTATACCTTACTACAATACAGACAGGTGCCACATATGGACACAGCCTAACATTAGTGGGGTATATGTAGGGCCAGATTGCAGGTAACCCTATTATGGCATTTCAGCATGCTACAATACAGGTTAACCTGAGTGTCCTGCAAGTGGTGGGCTGTGGAACCCACGTGTCCATCATTATAGCATTACTTCCACCACCAGCTATTGGCCACAGTAATATACATGCTTTCCATTACACAACACACACTATGATGGCTTACATCTTATCAGTCAGTGCTGCTCTGCATAGTTGACAGGTATGGCCCACTACCCACAGGGGCATACTCTATTGTCCTTAGCATTTGTTCAGCTGAACATCATTACAACAACACCTGATGGCACATATAAATCATTCAGCATCATCTATCCCATTATTATGGACCAAGTACTGCAGTCAATTATATGCATATATACTTCACATGCCTGTTGTTGAAATTAGGTCTGTTCTGGATAGTGTCATTCTAAGTATTTTTTTTTGTTCTCCTTTGGCTTGGCCTTTAGCCTGCTTTCTTTCTTTCTTTGTTTTTTGTTTGTTACCCTTTCAATTTCGCCTTCTTTCACTTTCACTTTCACTTTCACTTTCTCTCTCTCTCTCTCTCTGTCTCTCTCTCCAGTAAATGGATTGAGCTGCTTTGAATAGATTGCAGCATGGCTTTTGTAGGTGATGCACTTGGTCAGGTGATGGACTCTCCACCAATCAGTGCCCTCCACTTGCTACCTGCATGCAGCATGCTGTGTAGTACTTCCAATTAACAATGTCATGGCAACCCACTACTATAAATCCCTACATCATGTGGGCGTGGTTCCTTTACCTTTACTGTATGGACATCCTTCCTGTGTGTGGGCAGCAGTGTTACAGACAGCAGGTAGCAATACCTCTTGCAAGAGGACTTGCCCACTCAGGCCAGCTACATATGTGTATGAGATTCCAGAACTACAGACAGAGTGTGAGTAGTGTTGTTGTATGCATTGTATAAACCAGTGTTACAGGGCTTGTGTGCACATACTAGTTTAACATGGAATGCAGTCTGTCTGCATAGCTCTCAACTGTGGGCCTATCCACTTGATGGCCAGAGGTGTGCCTGTTATGTTTTGTCTGTCCACCACAAAGGTCTTGTGTCAGATATATCACTGGCAGTGTGTGTGTGTGTGTAGAGTGCTATCAGTACATGGCTACATCCATTTGTGTTACTAACTTCATAATCCTGACTAAGTGTGTGTTGCAGACTAACCTGTAACGCCATAGACTTGCTTAGTGTATGACAACACTATTTCACATATGGGCCTGTGTTCCAGCCTCTGTCCTCCATCTACATACCAAGTTTTGTCCATATGACATGCTGTCAGGGATTGATATGTAGTGGGCTGAGAGTATGTCATGCTGCCATTCCTGCCATCATTCCACTGCTGTTGTGGCCCCCACACATATTGTGGGGTTGGGTCCATATATGTATGGGCTTCATCTACACAATACATGTGTGCCCTTATCCAGTCCAGAGGCCAGCGTATGCAACAGTGGTATATAGCCCTGTATGTCAGTCTATGGGGGGGGGATGCACCATAACTAACCTAGGCAGTTACAACATGTGGGGGTATCAGGGGTAAGCTGCCTTAAGGTATCTGGATGTACATTACCATACAATTCACCTTGGGTAAATGCAAGCCTACTGCTTCCTGCCATACAGACTGTTCTGTTTGTCAGTGTGATTGTGATTGTGTCAGTTATGCCTTGCTATGTAACAGACACATCCCATTGTGTCAGCTGAGGTCTTTATCCCCTAGGGATTGTGTACAGAGTGCAGATAGAGGCTGCTGGAATATACATCTGCATTGCTTACTGTTGATTGATTGTTATCCTTTGGCCCAGTCTGTCTTTACTGTTGTACTACTTGAAGGCATTGGCAACATATGTAAACCTTTCCAGAATACTGTATTAATTTATCTGTTTGACAGTTGCATTAGTCTGTTTATTATATGTATTTCAGAGTCTAAAGAGCTATATGCCATGGCATATACAACTGTAATAGTACACAAATAAAGCTTTCCCATGTATGAAAACCTGTGTCTGGTGTTATATCCTTTGATCTCTCTGTGGGTATACGCTGCAGGAAACAATTGTCATTTGTATAGGTGGCTCATACAGTTTCCATTTGGTAAGGTGGCAACTGTAGGCATAGTGGCTGTTCCATATTGTGTGCCTTCTGTGTGGAGTCTGCATGTCCTCCCTGCAGTCGAGTGGCCTCCAAAAGACATGCGTGAATGGACATGCCTTCGCTGAAGGTTGGGCGTCGGGCTGGCAACTCGGCACCATAAAAATCGACTGCCAATCATTAGTGGACTGGAGTTCTGCTGTTGCGACCCCTAACCAGGAAAAGCCAAAAAGACAAACAAACATGCATAGAAAAAGATTTAAATAATTATCAAACAATAGGACATATGTCCCAACATTACAGTTAAGTCATCATGTACCAATTGAGTTGGGTATTTAGTTTATTGTTGCAGATATGGTGGGGAGAGCGAAAGATGTCAATTAACTAGTATATTCCTGTAGTTCACATTACTTTCCTAGTGAGTGCTGTTATCTGTACCTTACAAGCATTAGTACACTACCCTATTGCCTTACTTTGGACCGTGGTATGGCTGTCGACAACTATATACATGAACTGGTTTTACCTGCAGTATACATCTCTTACCTGGTATACCTGTGGAGGAATTGTTTGTTAACACTAACTGTTTCTACACATACTCCCAGATTCCTGGTCGATGTTATGTACATACCTGCCCATCTCTTTTTGCACAGACACTGGCCATGTCTTGACCACATGCAGGTGAACCGGGACATATGAAGACTATTGCCCTCTTCAACCTTTAGGGACTTACAACACTCTCATACAGGATTTCGTACGCAGTTATATTATTTAGCACAGTGTGGGTGACAGTGATGAGTGATACCTTATTATTCAGAGCAACTGCAACACTCACAATGCCATACAATACAGTATTGTGAATAGACACACACACGTATCAGTCTTTTATTTCTAGGCACAGTGTTCATTTCTGATGGACCTGTGGGAGCAATGTTTGTTAGCACTCCCTGAATGTTACCACACAAAGTACCAGAATCCACATTAGTATTATGCACATACATCTCACTCTGTTACTGTACATACTCTGGTCACAGCTTAACAACATGGGGGTGTAGATGGGACATACTTGGCTTATTACTCTAATAACAGTTTGGGCAGTTGCTAGAGTGACAGGTTTGTTCTTATAGATGTGTGACAATCAGTTGTATTTCTTGTTTGCTGCCTATATGTCTGGGATCATCCCACTGATTTCCCAGGGGGACAGAGTGACAGGCAGCAGATATGGGCCAATTTACTGGTCATTCTGGACATATCTGTACAGTTGTGGGTATGATTCTCTATGCAGACTACTACCACTCTCAGGATTTGAACCATGGCTGTGTGTGTTAAAAATACAACAGCTCATGTCTCAGTTGCATGTGCTATTTGGATTTTGTTGTCTGTATTTTCACTGTTTTCTGTATATGTCTCTCTCAGTTGTACTAAATGACCTCTGGGGATTACACCAGTCATATACAGACATTCCTATACATTTTATTTATGTTGCACAGTGTGGGTAACAGTGCTTAATACAACAGTACTATTAAGTCATTGCAAATCTACATTATCATATGATACCAGAGTAAACACATGCAGCCCAGCAGTTAGACCTTCATTGTCAGGCTATTATGATTTTATTTACATACAACCTATATGAGACTCTTTCTGCCATATTCTCTGGTGTGTGCAGTACTTGACTTAAACAATACAGGTTTTATACAGGCAATTAACTTACTAATACTTTTAGATTTATTTCCAATGACAGTACATGCAAAAGTATTATTAACCTGCCTCGCATTGCAACCTCTCCAAGTGACATCCATGGGCCTCCTGGTTCGCAGCCCACTCACTTGCCACTGTGAAGGACATAAGAGGAATATTTAGCCATACCTATCCATAATATACATGAGCTGGCAATTATCAAACAGGTAGTGGAGTGATACTTACACACAGCTGGGACCTCCCCTGTACTCCTAGCCTCTTGGATCCACTGATCCAAGAGATCCCCCTTTTGCCGCTTCAGGTTGGCCTAGTGATGTCTGACCTGCTCACCAGTTTGGGGTATGCCAGTGGCACTGGTGAGGTCACGGGCAAGACAGTTCCAGGCTTCCACTTTATATCGGGAACCCTGGTACTGGCCCTGCAGCAGTCTCTGCTCATGGTTTTTGACAAGGAGTCCTGTCATGACTCTGGACTCCTGGATGCCCCAGGGCTGTGCCCAAAAGTGCACACACTCTCTCATTCCAGACATGGTGCCTGCAAGGGGAAGTTACAACCAGTTATGAAATGTATTCCTGCCTGTTGGGCTTAAATAGGGCCAATTTCCTGCACTTTGCTGTGATTGGACAGTTTTGAAAAGGCTAAGCTATGGGCAACCCTGCTTACGTAAGGTTGGAATGGTTTAAATGAGTATACCAATGAGCAAATTGAGTTAGCTGGCCTACACATTGCTTACACCTACTAAGCTGGCCTGTGCAATGCTTAGCATTGCTTAATATTTCATTTGCATTATATTTGCTTTTTGGCATTGATTTATTATTCATTACATGTTATATATGTGTCTGGTATCCATGATGCATGTGTACTTGCACTGTATGGGGTCCTTGTGTTTATTATGGGACTTCAACACTTTATTACAATTACAACTCACATCTGGGCTTACTGCAGTACTCCACTTCACATATTTATGTTATGTAGTAGGTTATAGAACATAAGACTGTATATAGATTCCTTTCACATGTTCAGTTTGATTTTTACAATAGTGAGGATTTGTTTGGTGATACCTCAATCGTATGTACTGCTGTGATGATTTAGTGGTTAACTACTGTGACTATAGTGTATAGGGTCCTGGTTTCACGACCTGCAAAGGCTGTTCATTTTGTTTCTGGCCAGAACAGCAGCTGTTGCATACAGAGTGATTAAGGCACTTTTAAGCACTTGTAAGCGGGATTGCATGGGATTGCACGAGGGTAAGAAATGCTAACCTCCGGTTAAATATGCTTACAGAGTGTTAGCTTCAATATTGCTTAACCTGTGTGCGCATTGCTTACCTCCATGCAAACGGGCTTAAACCCACTTACTAGTGCTTACACTTGCTTACTAGTGCTTACTCCTGCTTACCACTGCACTAATTTAGACAGTAATATCTAATGGTTCTTGGGAAGGTGGGGGATTTGGAAGCTGTATGGAGTTATCATTCATTACACATTTTACCTTCCATTTGTATCCCTGATACCTGTGTATATCTACTGTATGGGGCACATGTGATTATCTGTGGACTTTGCACCATTATGACACTGACACCTCACATATGCATTTAATTCAGTACTCCGTTCACAAATATATGTTATTTCATAGGTTATGCAACTAAAAATATTGGTCATAAAGTGATTTGACATGGAAAATGGAATGTGCTGCATTGGGACTCGAACCGGGAATGACTGCTCGTAAGGCGAATGCTCTGCCCACTACACTATTGCATGACATTGAGTGGCATTTAAAGACATGCAGGTAGGTGCATGTGTGAATGTGTGTGCCTTCTTTGAAGATTGGGCATTGGGCTGGCACCTCAGCACTGTAAAAATCCACTGCCAATCATTTGCGGACCGGAGTTCTGCTGTGGTGACCCCTAACCACCTAAAGACATTTACTGTAGGTAGTTCTGCAGCAGAGATTGATTTTCAGCTCATTCTAGAATGCTTGTATTAGCCAGTTAGATCAATGCATTTCTGCACCCTTTCAGAGTATGTTTAATACACACATTTACAAGGATATATATCTTAGATGGTAAAAGCATGTCACTGTAGACTGCCTGATGTATACTAGCTAGTATTTTAGAGTTGCCCCTCCTTACCTGACTCCATTTTTCACACAGCCCCTGCTATCTTGAAGGAACCTGTTGTACTTCTAATCATTTCTTTATGGTAGTGTGCTTCATAGGTAAGTACTAGGCCAGCTGCCTTTGCAGGCTATTTTAAACCTAGCCAGTTTCCCTTTTTGGCTTGAATTAATCTATCTAATTTGATTATGGATTAGCCTTAACTATCGCCTGGTCGATAATTATATATTACCCCTATTGAGAATAACTGGCATCATACCATAGATAATTTGAGAGTACCCATACATGGGATAAAGAATTTAGGAGTTGCCTCTTTCCATTAGTAGTGCAGGGAGGCAGCCCTGGGATACATTTTCTGTTTCCCATCCATATATACAATTTGTGCTTAAATGTGGACAGGGATGAGCTTTGTTTTTTGTACCTGGGGAGTCTGTTCCAAAGCAGCAGTATCCTCTGCAAAATATACCCATCCCTCCAAACTGTTTTGTTGATGTTGCAAAAATGGTTTGGATCCCTAGGCAGTATATTTTTGATGTCAATTGACTTGCTGATGTGCAGTAAATCCATAAGTATTGTTTCAGAGGATGCCTTGTATGCTGGATACAGGTCACCTCTTTGCAGTCTGTAGGATACCAAGTATAGTGACAGAGCTTTGTGTTGGTCCATATAAGACATACTTTTAGGCATTCTATCATTGTAGTAAGGTAACTATGTGGGCATGCCAGTTGTTGCATGTGTCTGGATAAATACATAACAAAGTAGGCATTATTTTCAATGACTGGCCAGATGAGGCTGAGTAAAGGAGGGCAGTGACATCATTAGATCTAGACACAATCAATCTGTTTATAAGCTGTGCAAGATAGGAGTTCCTTACAACAATGGAAACATGTTGATCAAAAGTTAGGTCACTGTCCACATAAGTTCCCAAATCCCGAACAACTAGGTCAACTCTAAGGGGCATATTGTGAATGTGGTTGTTCCCTGAGGTAGATGACTTCCCAAAGGATACAATAATGCATTTTTGGCATTTAGTTTAAGACAATAATTCTGGTGGCAATTATTTATTTGGGACAAACCTTCCTGCAAGATGGTTAAGTCATTTGGGGCTTCAATGACTGCTCTTTGCTTGCAGTCATCTGCAAACTTAATCAGCCAGAGCCCTTTGGTATTGACCTTTACTTCAGAAAAGTAGATGGCAAACCGGGGAGGTCCTAGAACAGAACCCTAGGGGACTCCACTGGTGACTGGTCTCTTTGTGGAAGTAACTTCCCCTATTTTGATTTCCTGCATCCTATTCATGATGCAGTTACTATGCCTGAGTAGGGAATTGTGTCAAAAGTTTTGGCCAGTATGTGGTGTGTACCATTTTGCCTTCATCCATTGCTTTGGTGACCTTTAAAAAAAAATCCATCAAGTTGAGTAAGCATAGCCTACCCTTGATGAATCCAAACTGAAATGGGCCCAGTGTTTAGAGGTTCCCCATACCCTGATTGATTACTTCCATGATAAGTCTTTCCATGGCTTTGCATATGAGTCTGGTCAGACTTATGGGTCTGTAATTGACATAATTGTAATAAAGCTTCATACATTCACTACTGTGTCTCTGCAGCAGGATTTTCTCAAACAAAGTTTAAAACTAGTATAACCAATTTCTACTAAGATGACATTTCTGCCTCATAATGTTTACTGGGTTTTATGCCCTCAAAGCCCTCATCTATGATCTTACATACCGAGATTGTTTATCTTCTATGTCTCCTGGCCTTGTCTAAAAATAAACCTTTGTTACTCTGCCTTTCTTTATAATTTAGTAACTCCATCCTTGGATCATCCTGGTTGCCTTCCTCTGGACTTTTTCCCAATGTCAGAATGCCATTTCCCTATATGACCTCCAGAGCTGAGCGCAGTAATCCACCACAGGTATGTCCAGTCATTAATACAAAGAGCAAATGATCCATATGTCCTTTGACTCAATTCCCAAGGAGATGCATCTCATTGGTATTGGTCTTTTTGACAGAACCTTTTTGTTCTGTGTTTGATGGTTTATTTATACCATTATGACCCTTAAATACTCTTCCTGATCTGTTTGATTGAGCTGTTCTTGCTACAGCCTACATTCCATCCCTGAGTTGGCATGCCCAACTTACAGAACTTTGCTTTCTCCTCCACTTAGCACGATATGCCGCCTACCTGTTCAGCTCTACATTTAACAATTTTACAGATCCATTCTGAGTTAATCCTGCCATTCCCCATAACAACATCAACTTTGATATCATGTGTGAAGGCAAAAATCATGTTCTCTGAGTCCATTCTTATGCCTTAGATAGATGTATTAAAAAGCTTTGGGCCTAAAGCCAGCACCTGCAGCAGACAACTGGTTAAATTTCCATCTCCCAACATGAAAAGTGCCTTTGACTACGACCCTCCATGCCCTTCCCCCAAATTTCCTTTTATACATCTTACCATTTTAACTCCTATACTCAGCCCTTGTAATTCACGCAATAATCTTCTGTACAGAATAAAGTCAAAGGTCTCGCTTAACATAAGAATTGCATGTGTTCTGGTTTGCCGTTTTTCATATAACAGAAGTTGTATTGTGGAGCACAGCATATACAGAATGCTGTAGTACACAGTCAGTGTTGAGATGCATCCAGTTACCTGCTAGTAAGAGGTTTTCACCCATAAACTAGATGTAATGTTACAACCTATTACCTACTTCACTGGCTCTACATATCATTTAGTACTTCAATATGATAGTGTAAAATTGAACACAGCAAGTACATTTTAAGTGCATTCTACAGAAGTATGAAAACCAAATAAAAGTTTAGTCATTTTAACTAAAAAAAAAATTGCTATGGTGGATCTACCCAGATGTTAGAATGCTGAGGAACCAAAACACCAAAACAAATACCCAAATCCCAGAAGGACAAAAAAAACTGCAAGTGTTTTTTGCAGGATGGTAAGCCCCTCTGCACCCCCAATGTAGGGGGCAAGACTGTTACATTCCCCAAACATATATATACCAACTCAACAGTCATATTAATTTGAAGACTATAGAACTCTTGATAAACCAAAACAAAAAAATCATTCTCAGAATATTTTTAGAAATCATATCACCAGTGATTTCCCATGAAAAACAGCAATCAGCATTGCAGTCATCGACATCCATTGTTGCAGCCAATTGACACTCAGGAATCTTAGCTTGGCCACTTGTAGATGTAGCCAAGGCACTTTATTTGCTTATATGAAACAATAAAATAGTATTGTGGCATTGTGTTGTTTTTAGCTATGAGCCAGAAATGTGCTAATATGTCAACTATAATATGATTACTTTTAATAAAGAGAAGCACTTTGCTCTAAATGTTTAAAACTTGGAATAAATTTCAGTTATTATATTTTCTGCAGTGAATCACAGGGTGGAGAAAGGGTTTAATATTTTAAATGTTACTCTGATTAATTGTTAAATATTCATAAATCTAGTTTGCTATACACAACTGAAATGTGAACATTTAAGTTCAATGAAGCAGCGCCTGGAATTTTGACTGAAAGCAATCTACATAGACATAGCTACAGAAACCTTTCCTGAAGGCAAACAGATGCACAGATAGATGGAGACTAGAAAGTAGAAAGACAGAGAGATGGACAGATCGAAAGATGGATAGTCTGATGATTTTAAATAGCTTACTACAAATGAATTAGGGTATAATTTGCAAAGAAGCTTCATCGTGTAGCTGAGGGTTTGATTTCCTCAGCTTATATTTACCCTCTGTTTGACTCTGTGCAAATCACTTAACCAAACAGTATTTCCAGGTCACCCATGAAAAGATGCGCTTGTTCGTAATGTGTTTTCAAATCTACCTAGTTATCAAATGAATATTTTTAAGCACGGTTCTCTGAACACAATTGTGTAGCCCGTTTTGAATCCTTATTTGTCACAAACTCTCATTAAAGTGCCACACGGCACAGGCCATCCCATTTGTTTTCATTTCTGCACTTTAAAAATGGTCACAGAAGGTGAAGCACTGCAGATATAATGCAGCACTGAGGAAGAAGAGAAAAGGGCAGGCACTTGGGGGGAGGAAATGTGACCAGCAACATGAGGCAGGATAATGGATTAGACAGATATTCTATTTTTCTCTCTCTCACTTTTTAATCTGCTATCCAATTTCTTACTTCAGCAGTTATAGCAGTTAAAATCATTACTGCTTTCAATTCCACTCACTAATTCATAACTGTGATACCATTCAGGTGATGTGGGAATGATGAATTTAAAAACAATGCTTAACCATAGGTTATGAAAAGAAGCTATGGTCATAAAATCTTGCATAAACTTCTCCTCTTACACATTGCTAACACATTATAAATCAGGCAAAACACATCCGTTGTTAGGTGTTCCAGTGAAACAGAGAAATGACTGAAGAGTTAGCGCTGACAGAAACAGCAGACTAAAGAAATTTAATTAAACCAGCAAAACAGGTCAAGAAGAAAAACTTCACAGCTAACTAAAAAATCCACACTCATTCCTTCGTATGCTAACTTAGCATTGTTTTTCCTCCATCTTCAGATTGTTTTAGGCTTGTTGTAGTAAAGGTTATTAAAAGTGAACTTCGAAGAAGATGATGTGAGGATAGTTGAAATATGTTTTTAATAGCAAAATATTGTCTGATCTGCTTGACCTGCCCATTCCCTATTTACTGAATAAGAAGAAGATCGTAATTAATCCACAGAATATATCATTTATTGGCCTACCTTGTCTACCTAGCCTTCTTGTTAGTTTACCTGATACACACACTGTAATTCCTTGATAGCCAGTATCTCACTTCTGCCTCTTCCTCATTGAAATTACTTTATATATTCCTAATGTGTTCTTTAGTTTCACCCCATTTTAAACTCTGCATCTTACTCAAGAAAGTTGTTGTGTGCAACAGCTCTGTCTGTTAAAAGTATTTCTCAGATTCGCCTCACAGTTAGACGTTGTCCGTTCGATTCTCAGTTAGAGCGTCTTCTGTGTGGTGACATGCGTGACCGGAACGGGCGTTCCTTCGTTGAAGGTTGTGCATTAGGCCTGGCAAGCCAGCACGTAAAACTCTACTGCCAATCATTAGCGGACCGGAGTTCCGCTGTGGCGAACCCTAACCGGGAAAAGCCGAAAGACACAAACAAACCTCTAAATCATCCTATCTGTCTTTAGTTTGTACTCCATTATTCCTTTAAATCCACTCCATCTTGTTTTAAAAAATGTTGCCCACTTCAGTCTTGTTCATTTTCAGAAGGGGATTCATAAACGTTTCTGCAGTGAATGGCAGAAAGCTGCCATGCCAAAGAAATTATTTCATTAATTTTTAAATTTGTTGGAATGATGTTTAGAATGACCGTGGTTAACAATGTATAAATTTTGTAAAGCAAACAGAGGATTTAACAACAGAGTCTCATGTCAGTCCCATTGTCAGTTCTTCAACTAGAGAAACTACTAGACATATATACAATTATCATATGACAATATGCACAAAAAACAATGATACAAAAATAAAAGTTGCCAAACAGACAGAAAAAAAGAAATTATCAAGAATGCCTTATTATACATAAAAAAGTAGCCATAATGTTAACATTCCATCTTTGTGTGTGTGTGTGTGTTTTAAAGATGTGCGTGTGTGTGTGCGTGTGCGTGTATCTGTAAAATCTGTTTTCCCCAGCAATTTACAAGTAACTAATAAAATGGTCAATGTGTGTCAGACGTGTGTGTGTGTGTGTGTGTGTGTGTGTGTGTGTGTGTGTGTGTGTGTGTGTGTGTGTGTGTGTGTGTGTCTGTAAAATCTGTCTTCCCAGCAATTTACAAGTAACTAATAAAATGGTCAAAGTGTTTCAGACAAAAACAACATAAGCACATCCTATCAGGAAGCAATCTAAAGGACTAGGCAAAAAAATAAATGTGGATGAAGCGGCAATGTTTTAGTTTATTGCAGTATTTATATAGGTAAAACTATGTAGTTTTCTATGATATGCTGTAACCAATACTATTTGGAAATCTTTGTCAGAAACAAGTGTATTCTCTCATTTCTCAGTTTTTTTCCTAGTAACTATGAGACTGACCTTACCTACACAGCATCGCAATTAGCAGATCTCTCTTCTCCTCTTCTTCTCAAGAGCATGTGCATTAAGATCCTTCATTATCTTTGTTCATACATTTTCTCAGGTAAATATTTGAAATTGGTTTCCAGTGCCTTTCTTTGTATATTCTCAATCCTGTATGTGCCAACAGTATGTAGTTTCACCAGAAGCTTGTACAAAGAAATTTAGCTTCCTGTTTTTTCTACTAATAATGCTTATTTCAAAGCAGCCCTGCCTCCAATTCCCCCAACTTCCTTATGGAAAATTTTCACTGGCTGTGCATCCTTACCATTTATATGTCTAGTCCTAGTTTTGGTATCCCTCACCTCACCCTGTAATGTTTTAGATAAAAAGGTGAATTATTTTGCTTCAGCTCGCTCTAAATTACCATACATTTGCAGTTCTTAGTCTTGTTATGTCTTTTCTTGGATTTACTGTACATAAGTGCATCTCCCTTGGTCAAGACATAAAGCATCAGAACTGAAATATCTAAAACTAACAAAGCGGACTCAAGCATAATCACTACAGAAATATTATTAAATGCTATGAAGCAATTATTTTTGCTGGGTGACTGTGCCCTTCTACCCCAATGCAGGCATTCTCCCTGCACATCCTCCTCCAATCTCTGCATATCCTAACTCTGAAGTGTCAGCTTGCTTTAGTCATGTGACATATCATTCAAGTATTGTACCTACATCTAAGCTAGCACTGGCATATTCAAACATCAACAAGATAATATTGACTTTGAACAACATAGCAGCAACAGTTTAAACTAACAAGACCAGTCGTTACAAATAACAATTACCAGATCAGTCCCTGAATCTTCAAAGTTCACATTTCTTGACAAATTAGAGCACTTAAAATAAACTCATCTATATACATGTTCTGACTTCACCACTGCACTATTCACAATTTACAATCTACTTACCTTACCCAGGATAGTCTCAAAATGTATTTATTTATTTAACATTTGTTTACCAGGAAAGTCTGACTTGGAACAAAGCAATTTTCAGTGGAGGCCTGGGGAGAAATGCTCCAGATGTATGTCTTTGTAATGTGGGAGGAAACCAGAGCACCCAGAGTAAACCCTGATGAATGCAGGCAGGACATGCAGACTCCGCAGAGAACCTCTTGCTGTAAGGCAATAACACAACAGGTGTACCACTGGGTCATCAAAATAAGAAGAGATGAAGAAAAAGTAACACCATGGTTAAATCTAGAACATTTCTTTAGCAATCAGGATGTAGCATGGGCAGAATGGAAAAAAATACTCCAATAACTAACAAAACATGCTCAGTGCCAGTTCTAAAAAAGTAACAGCAAGATATGGTCAAACATATCCAAGGTACAATATGTCACATTCCACCAAAACAACAGTTTCAGTCAACCCACATTTCTGGCAAGCAGTTAATTATTCAACCACAAATAAAATGTACTACAAAGGCTTTTAAGAAAATTTACTAGATGTAACAATGTCAAACATTTCATCCCCAACTACAATGATATTCAGCAACATTGCAACCATGACTTCAAGCACCCATCTTCATAAAAGATCCTCTCAGGAAAATAAATAACCCCAGTCATCCCCTAATACATACAAAAGTGCTACAGCTTGGTAGCCCAATTACTAAGTGATCTTGTAACATACATCTATAATCTAATGCTTACTACAAAAATAAATAAATAAATAAATAAAATAAAATTTCAAATATGCTGTATTAATACCACTTGCCAAAACCACCTCCTTTTCTCTTTTAATGACTGAAAACTGATTATAAACACCTGCCCCTTTTCTAAATAATAGAAAAAATATTTATTGTCTAATTTTAGAATATATACAAACATAAACATGTAACATTCTGCCCAACAGAAATCATTCTTTCTCTCCCAAGTATAACACCACATTATACAATCTTTTTTTTTTTTTTACAAATTTTGGATATAGATCTTAGGAATACATTTTGAAACAGTAGACCATCCAATTCTGCTATAAAATAGCTTGCTGTGGATTTGTAAAATATTCAACCAGGAAAACAGCTATTGTAATGCTATTGCCCAAGAATGGCCCAACAAGGGACCATGATGCCTATAGCTCCATTAGTCGTATTAGCATTAGCCATGAAATTTGTTATTTCAGACCTTGTTAATCTGGACATTGAATATCCATTAAACTCTGATCCTCATCAGCTTGGCTTTGTCAAAAGCAGGCTTCACCTCTTTAATGTTTTTAATTTATTTGAAAAAGTCCCCAAAGCAGTGACAGTGGTTGTAGTACATGCAGTATATCTGAACCTGGCCAAAGCTTTTGACACAATTCCCCATACATGCATTACTAGCAGACTAATAAATCTGAATATAAAATCATATCTTACATGGTGGATGGATGACAGGTTTTGTAAAAGAACCCATGAGGTTAGATTCACAAGTGCCACTTCTAAATGTAAAAAGGTTACCAGTGGTGCACCACAGGGTTCAATGTTGGGCATTCTCCTATTTGGCATCGATTTTCCAGACCTTCATGCAATCATTACTGACCTATGGTTATGAATCGGGTATTGTCATTCATTCCTCCACTAACATTTGGACCAACAAAGATCAGACTATATGAACAACTGGTACAAGGACAATGGTATCAAAATAGACATGGACAAATGTAGTACCATTAATTTTGGTAATCAAAATATTTCTGTATTGAAAATCATTCATGACACACCCCTCCAGTCAGACACTGTTGTAATGGCTCTAGGTACTTGCTGTGATAATTCCTTACCTTTTGACCATCCTTATCCTCCTTATTGTTTGGAAACCATTTTGCCTGTCTTATCTAATTTTTAAAGGCATCTCTTCTAGAACCAGTATTTGCTAAAACATATCACTCAATTTTTGAAACCTGGGAAATTCCTAACTAAAATTTGTACCCAAACACTTTGGCATCCAGACAGACAGAGTGGTAGTCCTCTCCCTGTACTGTGTTGAGGGTTCCTCTGTGAGGAATCCATCTCTAGACTTTTGAGCCATGATAGACCCTACATTTCTTGACTTCCTATTACTTCACAGAACAAGTGGGTTCTCAAATACACAGTTAAAGGTGCTAAACCTTCATCAAGAAATAAAAGACACATTGGTGTGATAGATTCATAACCTAATGTACCCTCTACCTCAGGAAAATAAATGTTTACTACTTATCAAGCAGAGTAGTGCCCCTGTCACCTTCAAGATAGGTTATTGTATGGTCAGTGTCAACTTCTCCCCAGGATTGTCTTAAGTTGCCCTCATTGATGTTGGAGGAAACTATTGAATACGGTTATTGGCTAGGCTGTAGACTGACTGCCTAGTACTTTCCTGTGAACCTGTGAACTGGCAGTGTAAGTCTTACTTCTGAGCCTTTACTGTCTTCACTATTCATACATGACCTCCCCTGGGATCTGCCATGCAGTGGCTGTTTATTATATATAAATGCTTGTGGAATCAACTAACCACATAAATGGTTCCATCTACTTGCGAAAGAACTAAAAAAAATACTTTACTGCATATTGGAGCTGACTTAGCAGTAGTTAACTAACCATAAACTCATAGAAAATCGACAGCCATAATGTTTTATACCCCTCAAAGATTAGCAAATACAAAGACTACAACCATTAATTATCGAGCAGGGGATCACTACCCTGGATAGAACAACAAAATATTTAGGGAGAACCTTAAACCAAAATGTCTCCTTCTACACTCATATATAAAAAAAACAGGAAGATAATGTTTTCCCATAGCTAAAAGTCTCCTATAGAATTGCCCACCTTTCATCTGTTGAAGATAAGCTAGCCAGAGCTATCAAGATATTGCTCTAAAGATCATAATACACACGGAATCCATTCTGTCTTACATTCCCTTCCCCACTGGCTTTTGAGTACTCAAAAATCTTTCCATTCAGAAGCGATTCTTCTGAAGTTCCTATAGCTGAGTTCAAACTAGACAGTCTGCATTCTTCTTTTACTGTTTTGGTCACATTTTATGATGTGGAATTGAATATGTTCTTTTCTAAATAACAGGTACTCATGTGAGAGGTCATTAATGTCAGAATGCAAGAAGTGAATCCAATCAGGCACCATTGCTTTCTCTACTGCTTTGTTTTGTTCATGTTCAGTTTTAAGCATTCTTTTAGAACAATTTTGTGTTTACTTAATTATTTATTAATTTATTTATGTTATTGCTGGCTAGGTAGTATGGACAGATCCATAGTGACATTTATACAGACTACAGAAAAGTAGCTAAGACCAGGAAATGCCTCTACTTTTTCACAGTTAATTTAATGAGCAAGGATGGCAAGGGAAATCCCCTGGCTTTTTTCAGTAAGTGTCATGAGATCTTTAACACCACCATGAGCTACCGCCATCTCAGGTAGATAACACTTTAGTTTAATGTCTCATCCAAAACACCTCCGGAGTACAGCATCCCACTCCCTCTTTCTGTACTGAAGTGTCAGAACTGGAATATGAATGGAGTCACCTAGTGTGGGGGTTCTTTTGTGAATGAATCAATCTCCAGTAAGGAGGGAGTATCATTCTGTTTTGATTTCAGAACCTTCCTTTTCACTTTTGTGAAGAAGTGGCAGAAATACCTGTTCATTATTCATGTCTTCCCATAAGCACTTCATTTATTAAATCTTTTATGCTGTCTTAGTTTCTCTGGGCTTCTTATAAACAACTTAAAGGATTTATTTCCATTTCTGACAATGCTGTATTCTCCTTTAGTTCAGTTTAGTTTAGCTTAGTTTTTTTTTCCTGTTTTGATCGCCTTCTCATTGCAGTCTGTTTATCTGAGCTGATGCTATCCATTGTGTACTATACTTCTTCTGTCTTTCCATACATAAACTCAGAAGCATCCCATTTTGATGATTCTAGAAGAGTAGAAAATGCTTTTTGCCTGTTGGTTCCATCTGAAGGTTCAGCTTCCCACTTAGGCAGCTGCCCTTCCACTTACTAGTTCATCTACTGCCTTCTACCTATAGGTTTATAGGTTCATAGGTTGGTACTGGGCTATCTGTCCGAAGGCATATACTAGCCCAGCCACATTGTGCGGTATTCACCGCCCCTTTAGTAGTTCCCTAGACCCTTGTACTAGCAGCTAGTACCCTTGGCCCCTATCTAGTAGTGCTGTTGGTGTGATCCCCGGTGTGAACTTTCTGTTACCCATCCACTCATCAAGCTTCCTCTTGAAGAGTGATAGTGAGGGGCTCTGTCTTATGTAGATCGGGACCCTGTTCCATAGTAAGGGAAGTATCTGTGAAGGGAATCTATCCCTCCAGCATGTTCTATTCATTGTTGTGTTGAAGTTTATATCCCTAGAGCATGTAGCTCGAGCAGATTTGGTTTTGCTAAGATGGAGCATATTCAACAATTCTGGGTTGGACATGGCTCTGTACATTAGACAGAGATCGCCTCTGAGAAAGAGGTATGCAACAGAGAACATTCTTAGCTTTTTCAATCGTGCTGCATAGGGCAACTGTTTGAGGCCAGTAATCCTCTTGGTTAGGTATCTCTGTGGTCTCTCCAGCTGCTAGAGATGTCTAGCCAGGTACATTCCAATTGATGCATTGTACTCAATAATGGGTCTGATGAGGGAAGAGTAGAGGGGCACCATTACATCCTTAGATCTTGATGCGAACCCTTCCGTGATCAGATGGGTCACATAGAAGGATTTTCTAACCACTTTGGCAACATGGTTATCAAAGGAAAGCTGACTATCTACTTGGGTCCCTAGATCCCTTATTTCTTCTTCAGATTTCTGGGGATTACCTCCTATGTTGTAGTTTGCGGATACTCTGTTTTTTCCAAAGGGGATTACTACGCATTTTTTTGCATTTAGCTTGAGACCATGGCTTTGACACCATGCATCAGTCTCATTTAG
Source organism: Protopterus annectens (assembly GCF_019279795.1). Lineage (NCBI taxonomy): Eukaryota > Metazoa > Chordata > Ceratodontiformes > Protopteridae > Protopterus > Protopterus annectens. Next base: position 430,211,202 of record NC_056741.1, read on the forward strand.
GCCCTTCTGGAGGATCTCCATGTCAGCTGGAGACTCTATTATAGCACCCAGTTTGCAGTCGTCCACAAACTTAGTCAGCCACAGCCCTTCCGTGCTTGCCTGTACTTCTGAGAAGTATATGCCAAACAGGAGGGGCCCCAGGACAGGGCCCTGAGGCACACCACTCGTTACTGGTCTGGATTCGGACATAAATCCTGCTACTCTTACTTTATGGGATCTGTCTGAGAGCCAATTTGCAATCCATCTTGTGACGTAAGGGTTTATGCCCAGGCTGGTGAGCTTATCAATAATACCTGAATGGGGAATGGTGTCAAATGCTTTAGCAAGGTCAAGGTAAGCCGTGTTTACCTCCTTTCCCTTATCTATAGCCTGAGTAACTGTCTCAAAGAAATCCACCAGAATCAGGAGGCATGATCTGCCCTTGACGAAGCCGAACTGTGTGGGGTCCAGCGACTGGAGGTTCCCAATCTCTCCATTTATGAGTTCCATAATGATTCACTCCATAGCCTTACAGATCAGACTGGTCAGACTTATTGGTCAGTAGTTCCCAGGGTCAGTTGTGGCCCCACCCTTGTGTAGCGGGACCACCGTTGCCATGCGCCATTCTATGGGCACATATCCTGTGGAGAGGCTGAAACTGAACAGGGTATTAAGATGCAGGGTTAATTCCTTTTGGAGCTCGTGTATGACACAGCCTGGGACACCATCTGGTGCCATGGAGGCAGTGTTTTTAGCTTTAGATAGAGCCTTGTTAACCAATGTATCAGTAATAATTGGACTTACACAATCCCCTGGAATGGTAATAGGCCCTGTAGGTGGTGGTGGTGGGGGGGATTTGCACTGAACCTGTCAGCCAAGATGTTGGCAATGTCAGAAGGGTCAGTGTATTTTGTTCCATTTTGTACTAACTCAGAACAGACCTGAGCATTGCCATTTAGGTTTTTGATGTAGCCATAGAAGGCCTTATGGTTATCCTTGGCATCCTTGGCAACTTTCTTTTCAAAATTAGCTTTAGTTGACTTGATGAGGGCCCTCAGTTTCTTACTAATGCTGATCAGGGATGATTTTTCTACTTGTGATTTGGCCTTTTTTTGTATAAGTCTCCTCCTTTTATTGTAAACTTTGCTTATGGCCGGGGTCCACCAGGCTGGTTTCTTCTTGCTTGAGGAAGGAGTCTTGGTTTTATTTGGGATAGCATGGTCCATGCAATCCTGAAAATGCATATAGAGTGCCTTGGTGTAGGATTCCGCATCCTGGATATCATTATCCTTCTGCATACACCCTCTTAACTATAATCAGATCCTGCAACAGATAAAGTGTTACAAATATAAAATGTACATTTTACAAAAAAAAAAAAAAGTTCTTCTTCTGAAACTTGATACAAGTCTTCACAATCTGTCAGTCATGCCTCCATCTCTCTAAACTGCCTTTTATCTTTCAGAATGCTGTTGTTACAGGTCATATCTCCTCTGACAACTTTGCATTCCTAGTTGTACATGTTCTCTTTCTTTCTTCATACTCCAACCCTTCCATCTTAGATTCTACCTATGAACCACAGCCAGCCTAAGAATTATGCCAGAATTACATACAGCATCCTACTAACCAATGCTTATCAAAGCTGTACACAATGAGAAAATGACCTTTTCTCTATTTGCTTACCTTTTTGGATATTAGCTGCTTGGGTTTTGCTCCAAGTGCTTCTAACTTAGTGGCCATGGTAGTAACCCCAGGTGGTAGGACTACTATGTCCAACAGTGGGTTGACAGGGAAAGTGGAAACATGGAACAAAGCTACTTATCAACATTTCATATGCTGTCCTTGTATAACAGGGAGTTTTTTATGCCTTAACCTGGCAGAGTTGCTTAATATCACCTGCATCACTATATGCAGCATCATTTAGCTCCTCCCCATGCTGAAATTACTGGCTCTCTGCAGTGTGATTAAGTCATTATCCCATTACTGGTGGACTGCTAGATCATAGGCTGAACTGGGTCTATATCAATACATCGAACCGTCACTTCAACAAACAGCATTTCATCAGAAATGCCATTCATCAAATCCTGCTCAAGTGGGGGACTGTGCCCACACATCCCCCACTAATTATATATACCAACTCTGAGATCATACTACAGTGTGGAAAGAGCAAATTTCCTGATCATCACAGTACTGTGATCTCAGAATGAGCAGTTCGACAAACGGTATGTTCGATTTAAGTGCACTGAAAATGCTGCTTGCTGAGCTGATTTTTCAATTAACTTATTAGGACCCGGATGAACTACATCTACCATACTGGAACATAGACAACAATTGCTACTGCTTTCCACCTTTCCTGACACAACAATTCAGTTCCCAAGCTACTAATTGGTTTGGATAATTTCTACACCAAATGCTATACGTAACTTCTCTGCTCTTCATCTTCAGCACAACTGGACTCACACGTTGTTTTGGTTCATGACATTTTTCAGTACAACCTCTCCGAGATAGTGAACATGCTACAAGCTCCTGTTTCCAATATGAAAGACTGTAAATTTTAGGCACTAAGCTCAAGTTCCTAGCCCTCTGACCACTCTGCTAAGATTGATTTCATAATGCCCTAGCCCAGTTCCACAGAGACTATGGTTAATATAATTAAATGCTTACTTATAATACATAAGCAGGAAGGTCGTCAGAGCCTGACACTTTATTCTTTGGTAACACTTTCATTGTTAGTTTTATTTCTTCTTTCATCATCATCAGGTCATGATAAGGTACACAGTGAAAAGTTATTGAGCTATTAGATTTTACAGAATAATGACAGTTTGTTCCTCCCAGCTTTTCTTAATCTTCTCAGTATTGTTAAATATAGATCTTTCTGTGTCTTTCAGTGTGATCTTGACGTTCATTATATCTCCTTGTAAACGACATTGTAATACTTCTCTTTGCCTCATCCTATACTGTCTTTGAAATTTAAGTTAAATTCCACAACTGCCTCTCTTACTCCTCTGGCTTCAGTTTCAGTTTCTCTATACTTCTGAGAAGCAATGTTTATATTGAGTAATATTCAGGTTAACAGTTTTCATAACATTAATGAAATTAAGACCATCCTCTAAGCAGCCCAGCTGTAGACGGCCAGACTCATCTGTTGGGATACATCTTATCGAGTGGATCCATATTTAAATCAAAACTAGACAATCAGGGTTTGAACATATTCGATATTGCAAATATAGGAGAACAGTAGTAAAAATATGAGGCTTAGGACTGTAGATTGTCATTTGGGCATCAAACCTATAGCAAATAAACTGGTGGGCATGCTACTTTAGATGACTTGGAATTTATGTTGACATACAATATTTTAAGTAAGCAGAGTATGTGTGTGCTATAAATACCTCATTCTCTGATACCAGTGCAAAAAAGGAGTAAAGATCTAAAGAGAATGTTGCAATTTATGGACTTTTACAACTAATACATGAGCGGACAGGTGATCCGCTGTGGCGACCCCTAACTGGGAATAGCTGAAAGAAGAAGAAGATGCTTAGTTTTATACTGGAGATCATTAAAGAATATAGTGATTTTGTACAAAAGGTTGCACTGAGGTCTGCAGTTGCACATAACAGGAATAAATACTTAAGACAATAGCTGAAAGCTATTGACACATATAACAAAAGTATTGCATGCCATTCCTGTTTGCTTCCAAAATCTTAGAGAAGATACATGCAGGAGAAATGATCATTTAAATTAAGTGACTGAAAAACCTGAAGAGAAATTAACTAAATGAGCTTTAAAATGAATAACTTTATTTATTTCAGTGCTGGCTATATTGTCTAATTTGTTCAGAGTTTGTGTTCATTCTGTGTAGGTGATTAAGACTGAATCTTATTTGAAAATGCATGTTTATGCAATCAAAAAAATCTGAACTGGCCTCATCAATCAATACTTTCACTCAGTCCTATAGGGACAGTGTATTTGATTTACATTATCAGGAACTGATTCTGTGTCTTGGAGTAATAAAACAGGAAACTACGAAGTAAAGTCTGCTAAAAAGGAGAAATATGGACTATAACACTAAATGTCCAGTTCCATAATGTGCTTAATGATGTATACAATTATTCCCATTCTTGATAAAAAGTATTAATGCACACAAATAAATGACATATATTGCTTTTTTGCTAGTTTTAGTAATAATTTATATTCAAACCTGTAACACTTTGGGCATTATAAATATACATTCTCCTATTATGATATCTCGCTTTTTTAGATCCTTCATGAGAAACACATTTAAATGAAAAAGATAAATTAATAATAAATGGATGCCAAGCTTCTTCTGGTCAGCATAAATGTAAAATTAAGTGCTTAAAGGGCATATAGCAGCATATTCATTATTCTAAAGTACCCTGTACATAGTTAGAATGCTTGTACAATCAGTTATCCTGCTTCATAACTGTAACTGTTTCTATAATAAAATATTCAGCTTGCATATGGGCTTATTAATATTTTAATTGTACAAGCCTTAATTAACCTTGTTTGCCCCTATAGAAGTATCCTGCCTGCATTAATTAGTACCAGCACTACCTAGAAAATAAATGTGTATAAAACTGCAGCTGCACCTGCTGCGGTTTTAATTAACTTTGTTTGCTCTTGTGGAAGTCCCTTGTCTGCTTCAGTTAATACTTAAATTTAAAGTGTACTTATATAATGTGCAGATTTCATGAGGGTTTTTTTATGATTATGATGGTTAGTACATGATTTTTTTTTAAATGAAAGTAAAAGAGCTATGTGAAAATATATTTCATGTGAAGAGCTGTTTGGATTTGTATATAAATTCTTTTCCTTTTCAGTTTTCATTCATAATTATTCCAATACTCTTCTAGTATTATGCTCTCTTTTGATTATAAATTATTTAATATATTTTGGGATTCAACAAAAGGAAAGAACTGTGCAGGAAAAAAACAAAGAGAGAAAAAATGTGGAAAACAATAAAAGAAAATATGAGGAAACTGGTCAAGAAATACAGTCAGACAGACATACAAAGAAGAAGGCTAGAAGCTTAGGAAAAGATGCAAAGGGGTCCCGCAAAAGGAATAAAAGATGGAAGGCAGGAAGAAAATATAAGAAAATACAAAGAATTCAAGAAGTTGAAATAAGTAAGAATTCTTATTAAGTTAGTTGCCTCTGTCATCAATAAGAGGAGGGGCAGAGTTATTCTGAATAAGGAGGGAGTAAGAAAGTAGGTTGGAGCTAGACCAATGAGATGACATACCTGGGGAGGACAGAGAAAGACCTCTTGCACTTGTATTCCTGGAGTACTATAAAGGTCAGATGAACATTTCCCACAATTCTTAAGAAACTGGTCAGAAGGTTCTTACAATCTCTTATGGAACCATTCAATAGATAACTGGCTAACAGGTACTTTTCTAAAAACCTGAAATGGGTTCCACATGAATGAGGGAGAGTGAAGCCCAAAGCAGATCAGGAAACTGCTGGCCAGTGAGTCTGACCTCAATAATAAAGAAGGCAAAAAACACATAAAAATCAAATTTTTGGAGGTCAATGGCATAACATTAGTTTGCACTGATTTATAGCCATACGATCCTGCTAAATACACCAGCTCCAGGTTTCTGAGTGGGTCATAACAGAAACAGATAGGGGCATTTTCATAATCTCTTATGCTTAGACATCTGAAATGCTTTTGATTTAGTACCACACAAAAGGCTAGCAGCAAGCTGAAGGGTAGGGGTTAAAAGAAATAGTCAAATGGCTGAGAAATGGCTTGAGGGCAGAATGCATATGAGTAGAATTATGGGGTACTGCCAAGAGACTTGAAGGTAAATATAAAGTGCCACAGGAGTTGGTTCTTTCCCCCAGGTCTTCAACATTTTTGTGTCTGACACCATATGAGGTAGAAAAAACAGAATTGTCTACTCTGTAGATGATATGAAAATAATGTGAAGCAGTGAGGTTGGAGACAATGTTCCTAAATGCAAAGTTCTGCATGCTGTATCCCAATAAACCTGGGATGGTATGCTACCTAAGGTGATGCAATATAACATCATAGCACAGGAAACAAATGTACGGGAAGCTGTAGCTCTAATGGGAAAAAGGAAGAAAAGCAGAAAAGTGGTGAATTTAAAAGCAGCCTGGTTATTAAAATGTAGGTGGTTAACATGCAGAATTGACTTGAATGACTCATGGATTGATGGGAGCTTAGTATACCTCATTATATATTAGCATGTCCCTATGGGGAAAGTGTCTGTAAACTGACAGTGAGATTTAGGAATTAATTTTAAAAGTTATGAAGAGAATTCTGAAGCTGTCACTCAATTTTAAAAAGGCAGTGATATGTGTCTGATGAGGACACCTACTACACAGGGTTCAGTGGCTGTCCTCATTGGAATGCCAATTTCAAGAAACATTTTCATGACATATGATATGCACTGAGCCTGCTAACCAGTACTTCACAGAGTCCAGGACACAAATACAGGTGGAAGGTACTGGGTTAATAAGCTGAATCCTACCGACACTCATTAAAGCAGGCCCTTGACAGACAGAGGTATACTGCTTCCATTAGCCTGTAGGAGACATCATAACTCATGAGATATGTTACTATGAATGAACATGAAATGGTAGAAAGGTGTTTATACCAAATTATTTTTGCAGGTGGTCAAGCTCCCTGCACCCATTCGTGGCTATGTCTCTCCAGACCCTCCTTAAATATTATTTTTTTCTAACTTCAAAGTCCTAAAGTACTGTGAGAAGGAGAAAGAGAGTTTTCATTGGCAGACTCAGGTATTTTTCTCTCTTTGATATTGTGCAAAGCAACTATCATCATCATAATAATAATTAAAGCCATGTGTGATAGTGTAAAGTGTTTATCCCTATACCAGCACATCTAAAATATCACATATTACTTTTTCCATTTTTTCATTTTGCTTTTGTCTGCAAATATTAGTTATAGTTATGTTAGTTTTTGGTGTTTTGTGCTCTTTAGACTCAAGTTCAGTGACTTCAACATTGATCACATACCACTGTCTGTAACGATAAACAAGCTAAACTTTTCAAACAGGAAACAACACAATTTGCTCACCAGTTACCGTCAATGGATGCTGTATGTACTGGGGTATATGCAGGGAGAAATATCTCATTCTCCAGTCACTGCTGGTCATTGATGAGTGCAATATTTCTCAAGTATTTTAAAAAATCAGAAATTTACTAGAATATTGAATCTTGAAACTCAGTCAGAGGAGGTTTGTATTTTCATTCTTATTGTCAGTGCATCTTTTCCTGAAGAAATCTAAAATTAAGTTTCAATGTGCTAAATTAAAATTCCTGTTAGTTTAAAATTAACTGAAACATCTGGGATAATGCCAGTTATCTTCTTAATGAGTTCAAAGGGTAGTACAGGAGTCATACTTGTTATTTTATTTATATTTTCTTGAATAAGCTATTTATAGCCTTTCACTCATTTATTCATTCCCTGATTTCCTATTTAATCTGATTCAGGGATGCAGGGGAACTGCAGCCTATTCCAGCACTCACTAGGTACAAAGCAGTGGAATCAGTCCTGGACAGGATGTCAACTCATTGCACTCAGCTCATGTATACACCCACATGCACACATGCACAAGCACACATGCACATGCACACACACACACATGTGCTTGTATGCACCAGCACATGTACAAATGCACACATGCACAAACACCTGCAAATGTGCATGGTGTGCACATACACACTCACACACAAGCAAACGTGTGGGCACACACATAGACACTAACAAGCACACTTGCATATGTGTACACACACACGCAAGCATATGCACACACACACACACACACACACACACACACACACACACACACACACACACACACACACACACACACACACAGGCACTTTGAAGGAATTCCATATCACCCATGCACATATCTGGAATGTGAGAAGATGCATGACAACCTAATGAAAACCTGTACAAACATCAGGATAATGTCTAAACTCCACATAGATGGTACATAGCCAAGAACAAAACTGGGGATTCAGGTACTCAGAGAAAGCAATGCTGTCCACTGTGCTACTGTGCTGTCCTGTTATGAATTATATGCTGGATTTCATCTGATAAAATGCTCAGATTTTAATACTGGATTGCTCCACCTCACTCTTGTATGCTTTTTTGGGGTTCCTATTAGAACGATGAAAACGCATTTTGTCGAATGTGTTTTCGTCGACACATGTAGGGAGAACAGACAAAACAGTGAAGTGGCTGTTCAGCGAATTCTTTCCCTGGGAACGAAGTTTCTTGACCGCTTCATTGCTTTGCCTGTTCTGAAAGTGTAGTGTGGTCCCTTGTCCGAGCTTGATTGTGCAACAGTTACTGACTTTAGGGTTAGGGTGCAGGTTAAGGTAAGTGCATATGTATGAAAGTGTTAACTGTTTTTTATTTTGCATTAGATGTATGGTTGAGTTACATGTATATGTGTTTTCAGCTGTTTCTTTTGTTTTGGGGGGGGTAGGATTAGGGTTAAGGTAAGTGTGTATGTGTTTGGAACTGTTTATGTAAATGTGTGAAAGTTACTGACCTTAGGGTTAGGGTGCAGGTTAAGGTAAGTGAATAAGTTTTAAAATGTTTATTGTTTTTTTTTTCGTTAGATGTATGGTTGGGTTACGTGCATATGTGTATTTAGTTGTTTACTGTTTTTTTGGGGGGGTATAATTAGGGTTAGGGTATGTGTGTATGTGTTTGGAAGTGTTTAATGTTTTTTTTTTGGGGGGGTTGGAAAAATGATTTCTTTCCTAGGTTAAAGAAATCGCTGTTCTGTGCTTTCAACATTTTCAGCTATCGCTGAATATGTGTCGATAAAACACTGTTCGCTATTTTCAGCGTTCGGTGTTTTAATATGAACCCCTTTTTTTTATTATTATTTCTGACACTAGACTGGAAGCTTTAATTGTCAATTGCATTGAATTTAATTTTAGTCAGTCTCAGCTGAAATACAGTGTTTCAGATTCTAGATAAGGTGGCTGCCAAAGGTCTATATTGATGGAAGATTTTTGTTGGCTTCAGCAACTTTTAAACAAATTTTATAAATAAGTATGGCTTACTACTTTTAGTATTTTGTATTGTTTCATTTCTTCTATTAGGAATTATAATACTTGTTCATCATTTCTGACCATTATATAAAGTTTTTCTTTCTGTTCCTTGAAATTATTGCTCATGTTTAAAAGCTCCGTGTTTTTCATTTTCTGTATTAAAGGAACAAAATGAACAGTAATAAACCTTGAAATCATTCTTTCATATTATTTAATTTACTTCTCAATACTTAAGATTTCAAAAGTAAATAAAAGAAGCTAGCTTCTGAAATGGTATCCCAATATCTTGATAAACTTAATATTACAATGCATGAAACTGGGATATGCTAATAATCATAATCCTGCAGGGTTTCTGCCCTCTTGGATGTGTATCATCAAAAAATGTATATCAGTAGATTTTGAAGGTACAGCTTAAAGAATTTATATACTTAATTTGGGCCACCTTCTGCAAAATGATTCCACAAATATAAATTGGTTGTACTAGTCACCATAGTTCACATAATAAAAGAGAAACAGTTACTTGAAATTTCCATTAATTGCGGTATCCAATTCCGTTTCTGGACTGACATTTTACAATTGCATAGTATTCAAAAATGCACTTGTACGTTTGGTAAATGGGAATGCACAGCTTCTTAACTGCTGCAATACTCAGCTATCTCATAGTCCCTATACCATGAGTGTATGAAACCGGGTCTATATCATATAAGCGAATCGCACAAATTGCGAACACTCATAATATCGAACATAGCAGACCTCAAAGTGCTTTTTCTGAGATCGTGGTACAGTGAAGAATGGGATATTCACCCTTTCTTCACTGTAGTGCGATCTTGGAGTTGGAATATATATTTAGCGGGGGGGCACAGCCCCCCACAATAGGATGTTCATGTACATTCGATATTATGAGCGTTTACAATTTGTGCTATTTGCTCATATGATATAGACCCTATGAAACCAATACCAGGATAACTCAACTCAGGTAAAAGCAAAATTCCACCAATGCAGTGCTACTATAAGGCATAGCAGCATAATATCAGGCATGCTACAATAAGCAACCACAAGTAAGCAAGGTGTTAACAGCAGCACAGCCATACACTGCCAGGTCGCTGAGCTATTGTGAGTGCAATCCATCAATTTTTACCCAAAAGTGAAAATAGGCTTCAGTTAGCAAAACTGCTTTCATTCAGTCAGGTTCACCAAAATGCAATTTGACAAAAATATATTTGATAAGCATAATAACTACCTTTCTCAATCTATATACCATACACAAAAAATAAGTTATAAAGATTATAAACTATGCAAATGCTGCCTGTCAAATAAAATGAGAGTTTAGCCTTATTTTAATATTATTTTAAGAATTACTAGCAGTGATATAAATACAATATTGTATGTTTTGAATGTATAATTATGTTATAAAGAAATATCACTTTGCAATACAGCTGCAATTAAAAAGGGGAAAAAATTGCTTCTTAGTGAGAAGAAAACATTAGACTGAAGGAATAAATGAAGATGTAGGCAATATACTGTGAAGCCATGTAAAATATGCAAGCAGAAATGTCTGCCGAGAGCAGTCCATTAAGGCTGAAACTGTAATTAATTTTTTTATTCATTTGATAACTGGATATGACCTAACAAGGTCTTGTGAGAACAGGCCATTAAAGCTGCTACTTTAATTTATGTACTTATTAATTTGGTAAATGGGTATGTGAACTATTCCCAATTGTCTTTTTTTAGCAACAGCCTGGGCATATAATAGAAACAGAAAGCAAGAAAACTATAAAGTTTCTTTCAGAAAAAAAACAGAAATGCTGATAAATTTGAACACTAGACACATTTTGTTAGGCATCAAATATGGATATATGGATTAGAAAACTATCTATTATTGATCTTTCTGCTTTGCTAGTTATGTATCAGTAAAGTATTTATAGTAGGCAAAGTCGACAGATTTCTTCAAATAACCTTCAGGGTGCTACCTAGGAAAGTCCAGAACAGGATGAAAGAGTAGATATAGATAGCTGAAGAATGTTATAGTCAATATGAAGAAAAGGCACACTCTTGGCTAGTGCAGACCTTAGCTACCAGAAAGAATAAGTGAGGCATGCACTCTGAATGCTTCATGGGGTAGCATGGTTTCTATCGAAGCAATATGTATGTGTTGTGAAAGTAAAACAGAAAACAAGCGACAGTCACAGGTGTTTAATGCAGGACAAATCTTCAACAATATAAGTAGGTACTGACACAAAGACCAATGTAAGAACCACAAATCCCAAGCCACACACAGACAAAAAAAACAAGAATAAGAACAAATTGTATGTATGACTGCACTGCATGAGATGTATAAAATGCTGGCAAATGCCAACCCAAAACCAAGCTCTTTCTTGACTAGCTTTAATTAAATGATTGAGTGCTTTCAGTCTTAAGTACGTCATCAGAATCACAGCAGAAATAGGAAGATACCTAAAAGTTTAAATAGTAGATAGAAAGAGCTATGCTAAAGTAAGGATAAGAAGTGAATTAACAAATAAGCAATACAAATATCACAGGAAGTCAGAAATGAAGGTACAGAGGTAACAAATGCACTATAAGCAACCTGTCAGAGAGGATTACATAGGAAGGCATATGAGGCAAGAAAAGAAAATAATGGATGTTGAAGGTAACAATGCAGATTAGGTATGCAACACCTGACATGGTTACTTCCTGTTGTAAGAATAGACCCTGCAGTGCCTATTTATTAGTGACAGGCACACCAGCACTGAACTATTCGCTGTAATATTCAGTCTCACTGAAAATGAATACTTAAAAGACTTGGTCAGTAGTTAGAGAAGACAGCTATGGTACGGAATGAGTGCAGAAACAGCAGCAGGTGAAGAAGTATACAGATGAAATTACTTTAGCAGCACATATGTATAACACTGACAGTCTCTGTGACAAATGAAGTAGAAGCATTATTGATGCATGACTGAAGTTCAGCTCAATGGATTGGACAGTCATAGGAATGAAAGCTGTGAAGCTTGCTTAATATTCTACATTGACTGATTCATTGTTTCTTGGATAACTGGCATAACAACAAAGAAAATCCCCATATACCACTAGTGTTTCAAACTAAAACAAGAACATATAAAAAATACTCTGTCCACAAGCACCAGATGTCACACCAGGAATGAGCCATGCATTTTATTCCATAAAACAATTAAGCATGTTCATCCTAAGAACATCTGGACTTCTTCAGAACTATTAACAAACCAGTTTATATTTAAAAGGTAAAATGATCATGTGATAAAGTATCATGTGATCAAACAATCTAGCAACATTTAAAAGTACATTATATCACATGGCATGTTAAAACACATGCAAAAACACACAAGAATACAATAATTTACAAGTATTAGACAATGATTAAAAGAAACAATTTTAAGTTAATAAAACCTGTATAATTTAAACTCCGGCTGCTCTTAACATAAGGACACTGCTAATACTTGAAGTGTTATTTAAACCAGAGCATATAGTTGAATCATTTCTCAATTGCCAAACCAGCTGCTTCTCCTCCAATTTCATTTTCCAACTGCCAACCCTTGGAGAAAATTCCACGTTTTCGAGAGTCAAAAATTAAACTGCTTCAAAACTGATACACTTGACTGCACTTCTACTTAAGGCGTGCTTACTGTTATGGATGTTGGATAGGTATTGATAAATTCTAGTACATAAGATTCTTTTAGTCTCTAGTATGTAGAAAAAATTGCAAAAGTCACATACTGCCATATAAACAGCTGCAGCGGTGCCACAATTAAATATTCTGTACTGTATCTATGGTTTAATTTTACTTACTGTAACTCCCATGGCCTTTTTGTTGATAAAAGGGTATTGAGTGTACATACCATGCTTAAAGGTATCATAACGATCAACCTCTGTGTTTACCCACATTACTCATATGTGCTAACCATAACCTAAACCCCCATCTCCCCCAAACGCCAGCTGTATACAGTAAAACTAAAAAAGACACATGGACACAGCTCATGAACAACACCACACACACACAACATAAAACCTATCTCCTTCCCTACCTGTCATTCTAACCTTAACCCATGACATCACACGCACACACACACACACACACACACACACACACACACACACACACACACACACACACACACACACACTTACCACTACTGCATGTACATTTCCTCAGGAAAAGCAAAAATTGACATTTATAGTCAACCATCCAGTCATCCAGACTGGTTCTAAAAAATGCTAAAGAAGACCTCTATATGAAGGGCAACCTAGTCCACAAGTAGGAAATATGTTGGTTAGGTGGCTTTCACACTACTTGGAAAAACTGAGGTAGACATATAGGTTTAGGTTTCTAGAGCAGGTATTTGCTTTTCTACTAATTCTATTTTGATGAAGGAATTCAAAAAGTGCTGAGTCATTCGTTAGCACAGAAGGGTAAGGTGACATCACCCCTCAGCAACCCGTATGACAGTGAGAAGAGGAGGGACAGGGTGTTTAATATATTGAGCATCTAGGAGTACTGAGACCTGAGAAGAAATATTAATGTCATTGAATTATCGCTTATAACTTAGGCAATCATACATTTATACAAATGAAAACAAACCATATCCAGGCAATTAAGATTCTGTATCACAACATAAAAATAATTTCCTTAGTTACACCACATTGCACATCCAGAATTTCTTACAGAGTAGTCTGCAGGGATTTTTTAAACTCTGCCAACTCATTACACTCCTAAAAGTACATTCCCAGTTACCTTTTTCTTCCCCATCACATCTCCACCATTTGTAATCTAAGTATGGAAAAACTCTTGAGGGTCTGCTTGGAGTATAAAATACCTATGCAAATGCTTCCAAGCAAAAATTCTAAATCTTCTAGACTTTTTGCATATTTGGGAGCCATACAATATATCCTCCCATTGTTTTTTTGTGGCTTGCTTTTCCACTCTATTTTCCCAATTGCCTTTCCAAATTCTTCTGATTCATTTCTGTAGTTGTCATCCAATATTTTATATGCCCTGTTAATTATTCATTTTTAGCAGTAGCTTTTGTTCTAGATTCTACTAAAAACTCCACCAGTGCTGGTCTACTTAGGATCCCCCTATTCCTTTCTTTTTGCCTACACTCTGAGAAATACTTATGCCTCTTGAGTTGGTTTATGTGCTTCTTGAGGTACATTTCAAAGGGTTCACTGGTATTTAATGATGGACCGAATAAGGGAAGAATGAAATGGGACTGGAACATCTTTAGACCTTAAGGAGATAGCACAAAGGACAAGTAATGCAAGGTTAAATGATTTTCTAACCACCACAGAAATATGATGGCTAAAAGAGAATCTGTTACTAACAAAGGTAACTGAGTCTCTGATGAGTGTGTCATATATAAATGAATCATTATCCATATGACAAGCAGAAGTAATCCTAGATTTACCAAAGGAAACAATACTATATTACGTGACATTGAGAGTTAGTCCAAGATTAACCCAACAACCACTGGTCTGTCCAGCAATTGCTGGAGAATTTGAGTATCAGAATGGGATTTAATAACTACTCTTGTTTGCTGTCCACAGAATACTTGTTTAGCTATAGCCCATTGTTATCCACGTTCATGCCAGAAATGTATGTACCAAAGAGGAATGGATATAAGAAGCAGCCCTAATGGATACTTCTAGTGATACTTTTCCATCTAGGACAAATACGTCTGACCTTAATAGTAAATGTTCTGTCATATAACTTGTTCCCTATCCAGTAAACTATGTATGGGTAAATGTTGAGTTGAGATTAATCTCAGCAAGAACAGAGTGGCAAAGAGCTTGGCAATATCCAGGTATGCAGGGTGAACTGTATGCACTTTATTAATGGCCTTAGTAACCTTTTCAAAAAACGTAGCCAGACTGAGGAAAATAATCTGTCCTCTAAAAGCCAAATTGGTGTGGATCCAGGGATATAAAGTCACCTATATAGTTATTTATTAATGCAGGTATAATTTGTTCCATAGACTTGCATAGACTAATAGGACTATAATTCCCAGGGTCCCAGGGTCAGTAGAGAGGCTAGCTTTTTGAAAGGACAACACAACACTCAATCTCACAGTGTTGGGGATGTAACCAGTTATGAAGTTCAGATTGAAGAGATGATGGAAGTGTTTTACTAGCCAGGACCTAGCACTTCTCAGCAGACATCTAGGGATATTTTCAAAACCAAAAAAACTAGTACTTTTAATTTTGAACGTGCAAAATGGTCTTGGTCCAAAGTGATTTCAGGAGTAGAGGGATGAGGAGGACTAAAAGGACTGTTGTAAAATAAAGTTTTATTTATTTGCTCTTAATATCTTGTGGCTGGTAGTAATTATTTATTTATGTATTATTATGCATTATCAGAGTAGAGGGTATTATTTAGCATGCTATGTTAGGAAGGTTGTGTTATCCACCTTCAATTAGCCCAATTGGCTGAATATACTACCAATGAGATATTATTTTTTATAATTTATATTTGGTTAAATCAAAAGTTTTCAGGTAACTGGTGTGTTTAGTCTCTAGTCACACCTAGAGTGGTGGCAGTAATACTACATCAGAAAGAAAGCTTTGGGAAATTAGAGAATTCTGCCAGCCTTCAGCCTTCCTTGGGAAGTGTGTGTGTGTGTGTGTGTGTGTGTGTGTGTGTGTGTGTGTGTGTGTGTGTGTGTGTGTGTGTGTGTGTGTGTGTGTGTGTGTGTGTGTGTGTGTGTGTGTGTGTGTGTGTGTGTGTGTGTGCATCCATGTGTGTGTGTGTGTGTGTGTGTGTGTGTGTGTGTGTGTGTGTGTGTGTGTGTGTGTGTGTGTGTGTGTGTGTGAGTGTGTGTGTGATTAAATAATAATTTGAATGGCTGTTACCATGGATAAAGGGCACTGTGAGATGCTATGGTTCACAGAAAGAGTAATAGGTAAGGAACTTTTGTTGCTAATTTGAAGTCTCAGCTATGTTATCAATTTATAGTTCTAGTATGGTCCTGGATGTTGGAAGCCAATACACAGAAGTGCATTTCATATTTCCTTTATGCTCTTGGGACAGATTGCATTTTGTGAATTGGTGGTGAACCTTATATTTGTGTGCAATATTCATTTTAATGACTTGTTGGGTACCACTGAGGTGACTCAAGAGACCATCCATGTGGTAGCCATATGGGGACAGTATTAGAGATCCAAGAAGTGCAGTCCTTGTCCTTCACATGCCTAGGTGGTACTCTGGCAAGCAGTGGAAAGATTCAACCCCCCAAGTGCTAGCCTGTTCTTTACATATGGGTGGCAGAGGCATCATCTACAAAAGGAACTATGATGGTTTAGACATCACCTCTGAAAGAGATCAGTGAACAGGAAGTGCTATGTTCAAGAGTATACCAAGCAAATTACATTTTGTATTCACAAGCTCTTAGTGCTAGCCCCCTGACATCTATCACTTAAAAATGGGCACATCATTCAAATATGCCTCCCCAAGCACTTAATAAGTAACATTTTCAGCTGTTCTCCATAAAACTATTAAAAATATTTCTTTTAGATTAGCAATCTTGCATCTGTTGTTAAAGGCATTCAGTTAGATAGTGGTAGTCATAATATGACAGGAAAAAAGCCATGTTGCTATGATGCTCAGAAAAAAAAATTATTCCATAGAGTACAAAGAGTATGCCTGACTGCACCCTTGGCTAAGGTTGATTTGCAATGGGTACAGTGGAAGTCTAATTAAACAGCAATATTTTATAATGATGTTGAAAACTGAATGAGAATTCCCTCAATCTGTTTGCTGCACAAGTTTGTGGCTTTTTTATTTCTTGTCTTAGTGCTTTCTGACAATTAATGAGTTTATTCTAGCTTTTGTATGTTGTTTACCTCCCATACCCCAGAATGCTCATCATGTAGGTCAAACTCATAGCCAGCAGGCTGCCTATATTCTTAATGTGGCCCACCAAGATTATTTGTAGTCCCTTAATTACATTAAAGAACAACATAAGTCCATTTTTATTAGTGAACCCACAATTAGAAATGCTAGTCCTTTGTGGTTACTGGTACCTGCAGCTTTTGTATGGTCTCTATAGTTCTCTAGGTATATACCACCCTGCCTTTTGACTTGTTCAACTTGAGGCAGGAGCCATGTCAATTTTGTGGCATTATTGAATTATTTTTCCTTCAGTTCAGTTCAATAGCATGTATAACTAGGAGTACCAGAGGTTTGTGGAAATTGAAGAATGTCTTGCAGGTAAGCAAAATGTGCATTTTTTTGTAGTTTTTTTGAGTGTATATTTTGCTTCTATTGGAAAAATTAATAGCTTGCTCTTTTCCACTATACAGAATTTGTCTATAATGCTTGACTATAGTTAAGAAAGCAATAATTTGCATTACATTGCAGTGGTGGCAAGTAAATTAACACCCAGCTTAAAATGGTTTACAGTCAAAATGTCGACATTCAGTTGCACGACAGCCTCTTCCTCGGACATGATAGGAGTAACAGTCAGAATGTCAACATTCATGTGTACGTCCATTCAGAAGTAGGTACACAGGGCAGGGACTCAAAGCATGGTTGGCAATGGGAGTTGCTAACATTAAGATTGACAGAAAGTTGTCGATCTTGTTGCATCAACCATACAACCTACTTAATATGTATGAGTTGAGAATATTCATCGCAGAAATCCCCATTTGTGGATGTGATTTTCATTCTTTTGATAGTAAACTGCTTAAAATAAGGTCATAATAGTCATGTTGTTATTTTAAGCTGATTATACTTTACCTGCCAGTACTGGATTTATAGACGTTGGCTTGTGATGGGAGGAGGGATATTATTAAAAAAGCAAAATGGAGAAATGGCTGTCAGTTGTAGATCTATTCACATGTTCTGCAGGTATTCCAGCTGGTTGTGATGTTACCTGGGTTGTTTGTATTACTTAAAAACATAGATGCTTATTGAAAGAATGGTGCAAATATGAATATTTGTGTCTGTATCAGGACACTTGTTAAAAAAGTAATTTGGTAATCCCCTTTAAAAATTATTTTGTTGTCCCACATTCTTTGTGAAACTACAACTCTGTTACTGTGGTGATGAAAAGCAAGAGCTAATAGTTGCATCAGGTGGAACTACCTATCTCACATAATAGTTTTGTTGCTAGATGTACAGTTATATAACTTCCTAGTAAGAACGTTTCACATTTATTTATTTGTTTCTTTGTTTGTATTTGTTAACTTGGTGGACAGACTGGTCATTTGAATCTTTTAAGCTGTGATCTGTGCTCATAGTGAGCACAGACTGCATTAATTTGCCAGATGAAAATTAATATGGTGCAATAAAGAAAGGTAAAATTGACACAAGTAAGTTGTGCTGAGAAAATGCATTATGCAACATTTTGTATTTTAAGTTAGCTATTATAATGAGTACATTATATTGATGCAGTAGGTCTGTTTACATATGTACAGAGATGTAAGATACAGTATATGAGTGCAACACAGTATGCAGTTACAAGTAATACACACATTGCTCAGTCACAGTTGCATTTTAACTAAATTCTCTGTAACGTGCATTTGTTTTCCTTCAACACATGATATTTTACTTTTGTTTTGAAAGTATCAAAAGCATTTTTCTGTCATATGCTAGCATGCAGTTTTTAAATTGTTGCTTCTTAAAATGTTTGCAAGTTCATGCATGTTTCTGTCTCACTGTATGAGGATGCTTGTTAGGACAAGTCAATCATAAATATCCTTTAAAGTTATGATGCTGTCCAGTATTCATTGGGCTACCAGACTTATTTTATTGTGCTAATAAAAGTAATAGAAAATGTATATTCTGTCAGACACAACCGCTTAAGGGATGCTTTTGTTGCCAGACATTCACTTCTCTTTGCCAGAAAGTTACAAAACATTCATGCTAACAAAGCTTTACATCCTTTTTTAATTAATATTGTTGTGAAAAAGGCATAATATAAAACCAGCTAATAATGCAATCAAAAAGCAGGTCACCCACTGAATACTTTTTTTTTTCAACTGAGCTTTTTTTTTTACTTTTTCAGGCTGTAAGCTAAGTGCATTGAGCCACATGTGGCCCTCATGGTCATTTCAGTTTGAGACCACCTCAGTAATTTTGAATATAATCATATAGATAGTTTTTGAGGATTCGTGTAAAGAACAACATTGGCATGCTATATATACTACAGTGATCTTTCTGTTTATTGATGCAAGATGAAAATAGCAGAAGACTTCTTTTAGGATTTATTTTATTTTATTAATTTGATAACTAGGTGAATGGGCTGGTAAGACTGAACTCTTTTATCTATAAGCCATTTCACAGGCAATAAAAAATAGTTAAGGTATACTTTCATTAGTAAAATGTAAAGAAGGTAATGAAGGAAGAACATTAACAAACTGAATACAGAAATGCTATGCAAGCATTTATTTATATCCTGCAATGCAATATATTTCTCTAATTCTAGTGACGTTAGGGATTACAAGGGTCAAACATTGCCTGGTAAACATACATCTCAACTCTCCGGAACTTCATAAAATGTCCAGATTTTTCCTTCACATTTTTAGTTTTGTCCTCAAAAACAGTTGTGTTTTTTTTGGCAATTCATTGAGCATTTAAGTCAGAAAATAATGATAGACATTTGAGTTTCCGACTTCATATACTTTAGAAATTATACGCTAATGAAAAGCATGTTATTCTGGCAACTTTCTAAGTATATAAGAGCAGTATTTAAAATCTGTCCCTTTTTGGGCCTGTCTCCCCATTATTTTTTGCTTTGCCCAAAATTCTTACTCTAAGATGCACTTTAATACACATTCTGAATTCACATTTTGGCATGCACCGATGAAGCTGTCAAATGGCGCATATAACATTCGGAATGGATGCAAGCACTTACACAGCCCAGTGTTTAGGTACCTAGCTTTCTCTGTGGCACAAGATGCAAGCAAAATGAGCTTAGAGGAAGATGACAGCTGATGGAGAGTTTGAATCTGGTTTACACATACTTTTAGCTTGGCATTCGAGTTAGAGGATTAAGGTTGTTAGCTATCGTTCCAGTGGTATAGGGTTTGATAACCTCAGCTTTCACTTGAGCAAATAGAGGTGGGAGTTGGCATAATGGTTAAGGATTTTCCTCACATACACAAGGTACAGGGTTTGATTCTCAGTCTTGAAAGGGAAATTGGGTATGCTTAAAATGGCCTGCAAGGGCAGCTAGCCTAGTACTTATCTATGAACCTATGAACCTAAAGATGAATCAATACAGTGATATAGCATGGGGTTTGTGCATTCCCCAGCAGAATGTAAAAAAAAAAATCTTGATATTTAACATGCTATTGGACATTTGCATAATACTTACAACCATAAGATAGATAATATTGATGTATAATTGTTGAAATCATAACAGTTACTAGTAATCTCTCTGTGTGATATTTTCTATTTTTCTATTTTTTTTTTTCATTTTTCTCCAAAGCTATGCACAATTTATTAATTTTCATTTTTCATAAGGTTTTCAGGTAGCAAATAAAACAGAAAAACAGTTGTTTCATAGTTTGTATTGCCCAGCACAATTATGTGCTTTCTTTACATATATGTGCTCTGTGTTATACTGGTTTATATGGTAATAGCCACACCATAGTCATAGAGTGAGCATAGCCCTTATGCTGACAAGACAGATTTACTTAAATGCCTGGATTCAATAAACTCTGTGTAGGAATAGTGGTATTCCTACACAGAGTGAATGGTGTTCGCATCTGCATCCCCCTCTCAACAGCTCGGCTTTCATATTAATGAAGATGCGCTACTGAGACAGATCTGCGGACATGAACACTGAATGAGTGCAGGGGGCGTGTTGCAGTAGTGCTCACAGATCTGTAACACTTCCCCTGCACTGTCAAAGTGCCACATGGTACTTTTTACATGCTTTCAGTGTCCGCAGACACTGAAAGCAAGATCTGTGAATTAAATGCAATGCACATTGTGTGTGACAGGAACTGTAACACACCCCCTGCATTGCCAAAGTGTCATACGGCACTTTACAATGCTTTCAGTGTCCATGGACACTGAAAGCAGCATCTGGTGAATGAAATGCAATGCAGGAGGTGTGTGAAAGGAACTGTAATACACCCCCTGCATTTTCAAAGCAGTAAAAGTGTGCTCTCAGACACACACCTCAACCTCTTCCAGCAAGAAATCTGGATAAAGCCATGAAATAAAAGTGGGCCAAAGGTCCCAAAATAGGGGAAATTACTAAAATATTGTTCAGACTTAGAAAGTTGATAGAATGACAGGTAGTGCATTACCAGATATTAATTATTATTAGCAGTAATTTATCTAATTAAAGTGGTTCTATTAAATTTTTTTCCATTATAAGTAAAGTTTAAGTATAGCTGAGCGGGTTTGCATATCGCAGCACTTTGCTCAGCATTGCTTAAACATCTTATAGGAGCTAAATACAAATGTATAGCCGAAATTGTCAATGGCGAGTTAATATAGTGGTTAGAGTTCTGGCTTTGTTTACAGTAGTTCACAGTTCAAGTACCAAGACACGCCATTCATTTTCACATTGGAAAGCATTGCTAATTTTTTTTTTTAAATGATGTACTAATTGATATTTGTTAAGCAGGGTAGTGCAGCTGGTCCAAAATTGTAGTGTCAGTGGATATATGATGTGAAATCCCCCATGTAAACACAAGTGTCCCATACAGTACAGTCACACCCCAAGGTAATGTAATCAAAGCACATAGGGGTATGTCATGTAAAGTAAAACATATACACCTAATAATATGTCACTAATGAATAATTAATGTCCAATCTGTAAATATTTTTTGAAATGAAAACTGAGCAATGCTTAGCAGTGGTTAGACAGTTTGAGCAGTGCTAAGAAGTATAACTGTAAGCAGCATTCAGCCCAGCTAAGTGGATTTGCACACTGCTAAGCACTGCTCAGCATTTGCCCTTTTAAGCAGTGCCCAACTCAGCTTAGCTTGTTTGCACACCACTGAGCTAAGCTCAGCATTTTCAAAATGGTCCAATGATGGCAAAGGGCTGGAATTTGGCCTTGTTTAAACTGCAAAGGCAGAAATACAGACAGAAGCTGTTGTAGTTTGATCACTGCAGGAGCTATATCTGAAGTTGGAGAGGGAGCTTGCTTTCAGGAGCATAGTTGGGGCATTCTGGAATCTAGGGTCATGGCTGGGCTCCTTATGCAACACCATGATGACAGACAAGTGCAGGGCCAGTACCAGGGCTCCCAATACAAATGTGAGGCTTGGGACTGTCTGGCATGCAACCTCACCAGTTCTACTGGAATCCCCTGAACTGGTAAGCAGGTACGACATCACTATGCTGACCTAAAGCAGAGTAAGGGGGAGCTCTTGGCCCAATGGATCCAAGATGCTCGAGACAGTAATGACCTAGTAGTTTATAAGTATTTCACCCATAGCTGTACCAAATTCTAGCCTGAGTATGTGATACACAGGTATGCATAATGCTTGTTTTCTTCCCTTACAGCTGCAGAGGTGAGAGCTAGCAATGTGGAGGCCCATGCAGACAGACTGGCGAGCCTGCACTGAGAGTGTGGTGAGTACAGATCTATCTTGTAGTATATAGTGCAATAAATAAGAAGGAGTACATTGTTTACTGCCAGTAGGTACTGTGTGTTCTGAGTGTACTGGATAAAGTTTGTCAGACAAATATTGATCTACAGGATATACAGTACCACAGAATGTAGAATTTGAACTGTAATAAAGCACTGTGTCATATTACTCAAATAAAGATTTATACCACAAGCTGTTGTGTTTAATCTGGTATGTTGCTGAAGAAATACTACTACTACTACTACTACTTCAACACCACCTTCCTCAAGATTCTAGATTCCCATGCTCCAATACGGTCCATTAGAACTAAAACCAAAACCGCACCATGGCTCTCTAAGGAAACAAAATCCAAAATCCTATCTAGAAACAAGATGTGGGTCACATGGTGTACCTCTAAAGACCCACACTCCCTCCAAACCTTCCGGCAACTTAGAAATGAAACTAAAAGAATGATCTTAAATGATAAAAAAAACTTCTTCCTCCACCTCCAACACAAACACCTTAATAATCCAGAAAAATTCTGGGCAGGCTTAAACAAGCACCTGCACCCAGACCAGGCAACCACCCCCACTCCAACAACTTGCAAACAACAGTGCCCTGTAAACATTGCTAACACATTCAATAGTTTCTTCACAGAAACTATACAATCCCTGGCCACACAATTCAAACAAACAACCAGCCCACTCCACTACCCATGCCAGCAGAATACTACAACTACATCAGATCATCTATTTACCTTCGATCCAGTACCCATATCCTTTAGAACATCTCTTCTTAAAAAACTAAAACCCACTAAGCTAGCAGCTGACCTTCTCCCAGCTGAGTTTCTGCAAAAAGCAGCTGAAGCCATTTCCTATCCCGTCTCCATAATCATAAACCGTACCTTGTCAGAAGCCTTCATCCCCTCCATATGGAAAATGTCCCACATTATTCCTCTCCATAAAGGTGGTAGCTCACTAGAGCTAACCAACTACAGACCTATAGCTATACTCTCACCCCTGGCCAAAATTATGGAAAAGTGTGTCCACAAACAACTGATGGAACACCTCACCAAAAATAAAATTCTAGCTAACTCCCAACATGGCTTCAGGCCAAATCACAGTACCACATCAGCCCTACTATCCTTTTCTAATACCATCAATAACTTCAGAAACAATAATAAACTATCATCTGCTCTTTTCTTAGACCTCTCCAAGGCCTTTGATATGGTGAACCACATTCAACTCCTCCATACATTAAAAAAAATATCACTCAGCAATTCCACGCTGAAATGGTTCCAATCCTACCTGTCCAATAGGCAACAGGCTGTTCTATGGCAGGACAAATTATCTACATGCCTACCTGTTACACTTGGAGTTCCCCAAGGATCTATTCTTGGCCCTCTTCTCTTCACCATCTTTGTTAATGACCTGCCCACAATCACCCCCCATGCCACATGCATTCAATATGCAGATGATTCGACTATCATCAGCACTGCCTCCAACCTGGCAGACCTCACTGCTTCAACCCAAGACACCTTCAACCTAATAGAAAAATGGTTCTCAAGTCGACAACTAGTTCTCAACCCCAACAAAACAAAACTACTTACTTTCTCACCCACTAACAAGACTCTTCCGCCCACCTTCTCTATTACATCCTCCAATGGAATCACTATATCACCAGAAGCTCACACAAAGCTATTAGGTGTTACCATTGATAACTCCCTTAAATTTGACACCCATTTCAATCTTACCATCAAAACCGTCAATAAAAAGCTTGTCTCTCTCTATAAAGTAAAACACTTTCTCACTCCTCACGCTAAAATTACAATTGCCAGCACACACCTACTATCAACTCTGTTCTTTGCCTCCTTCCTCTTTACAAACCTAAACAAGACAACCCTTAACAAACTTGCTTCTTGTTACAATCACATAGCTAGATTTGCCACAAATTCCACCTTTAGAACGCACCACTGCACTAACTTGAAGCAACTAGGGTGGTTAGAGTTTTCCAGCCAACTCCATTTCAACCAACTCAAAATGGCTCACCAGATACTGTATCACCCAGAGAAAACATCAGCTCTGAAAAACATCATTAACCCCTATATTAACCTGCAATCTTTACGCTCCTCCAATAAGATCTTAGCTCAAACTACCAAAGCCAATAATTCTGCTGGGGATTCTCTATTCTCAAACTTTGTAGGTAAAATGTGGAACTCCCTACCGACCATGCTCACCTCAGAACCCTCACTCCTACAATTCAAAAAAAAGCTTAAACCCCATCTCAATACTCTCTGGCTATGACCCTGTTCCAAACCTGATTAACCACTATCATTTACCCTTCTCTTACCTCACTACCCGTAACCGCTTTTTAACAAGGCGCCTCGCCTTTGTAACTGACCTATGTTTTTTTTATATGCTGCTGTTGTTTTTTTTTTTCCCAAGATGTGATGTATCTTTATATTGTATTTAGAACTTAACTATCTTCCTTATTTTGCATTAACAATGTTCATATGTCTGTTATGTACTTGGAGCTTTTCTCCCCGGGCCTCCGCTGAAAATGGACATGTATCCAGTCGGACTCTCCCGGTTAACAAATGTAAAATAAATAAATAAATAAATAAATAAAAATAGAATGTGTACAGGTGCTTCACAGCAAATATGTCTTTGACAGCATGCATTGACTGAGGTTATTCTGATAACCAGCTGTTATGCAAAACTGTAGATTGTGGAGCTGTAAAATAAGATATAAATATGTTCTGCACTAACATCTGAACCTTGAGTAGTAATGTGTAATGTATTATAGTTTGTCCCCTGCAGCACTGCCTTGTGTTAACCTTTGCATTCTGGATCTTATTATTTCAAAGGATTAATACACAGTACACTAACTATCTGTCATGCATGAATCTCAGGCATGTATGTTCAACTGTCACCTCAGTCTTTGGTGGCACTACACTTAGATTACAAGGTCAGACTGTCTACGCAAGAGAGTATTACACAGAATTCAGTCAAGCAGGAGACAGGCATGCCCCAACCCCAATAGCTCAGTGTGATGAGAAATAGCTCTGTCGTTCATTTTTGCACACCCAAACCACTGTTTGAATCCAGGGAGTGGTACTAAGATGTGTGAATATTTACACTCAAGTAATCTTGAATATTTGTAGAAGCAGTCAAGTAGTGTTAACAGATATGTTTTCCACAGGTCTTACAGGTAAAGAAATGTTTGTAGTAACTGTATGAAGGGTATACTAATAAACTGTGTACAGCTGTTTCACTGTCCAACCCGATGCCTGCAAATGACAGCAGGATAGGTACATACACCATGCACTCTTCCTGGCACATGTCTATCAAGTGTCATGCTGTCATGGCTAGTGGTCACTGCTGCCAATAACCTTGGACACAGATATGAATCCAGGTGAAGTATGCCAGTACTCTCACATAACATCAGTGCAGGGTACACCTTCTTCATCATATATGTAACCCTGACATGTACAAGTCCCCTCTAGTCATGTACCCAGAGTTGTCACAGTTTGCCCCATACCATTCCAGGTTGACAGTTTAATAGTTATGTATGTGATACAGAAGCTATGGGCCATATGTAGCTTTAAAGTGAGGGCAGATATGTTGAGTATTGAGCAGTACTGTTGTGAAAAATAGAAGCCTAGACAGTTGTTAATGGACTTTTTTTCTCTACCCCCACCCCTAATCTGCATCAATAATTATCATTAATATACTATGGGTATGTTGTTCTCAAAACCAAATGTTTGGGCTTGTGTTCTATTATTGTTTATATATTTACTTGGTTGTATGTTAACATACTTTGTTCAAATACCATTGTTGGTGGCCTGTTGCCGTAAATGTAACCGGCATGCTGTTACAATGCTGACTGTTATTCAATTTATGCATGTGTTCTCTTTGCTATGCAGTTGTTTCACTTCTATTGTTCTGGGTTAATTGGAACACCCACGCATGTTGTTATAACTAATCATGAAATGTTTTGCTCATGACTAACCAATACATTTTGAAAAACCTCAACACCATAACACATTTGAGAAGGCAGATCCAAGCGGATCTACCTGTCCCACCTCATCTGGCCATGGCACTGGGCCCCAGCATGTCTGGGACCAAACCCGGAAATGCCTCCTCCTCTACTGGCCCTGCACCACTCTTGGGTGGAACCACCTCAGGGGATGGGGGCCATCCCCCTGTCCTGGGTGTGGGAGCAGAGAGGAACCTGTCACCTGCAAGAAGTTTGAAGGTATGGTGCACAGGGTCATTCAGACAGACTTGGATGAACACCTGAGCCAGATCGAGGGCAGACTGGTGCACCTCAAGGGCAGGGTGCCCCTGTTGTCCAGCCCTCAGCACAGCCACCTTTGGGGCCATGTAGGGGCAGTGGTGACTGTCCATGGGTGGGGACTTCATTCCCACTGTTTCTCTCTGGGGGCTTCATGGGCCTCTGATTCCCAACCACCCTCCCCGTCCAAGGTGTTTACCCCCCCATGTGTCATTTACCACTCCTGTCTGCATCGTCTGTCTGCAAAAGCAACTTCTCCTACCCAGCTTGCCTCCGCAAATATACCTGCAACCTTTCCCTAACATCCCACTCTCACCTTATAAAAAAAGAGGGGACATCTGTCCCCAAAAAAAAAAAAAAAAAAAAACACATCCCATACAGAGCTCTCCATTTCGTCCCCAAGTACACTGACATCAATCAATTTACTTTCACAAAAAATGTCACGAGTGATGACTTCCAACTAACACCGTTTATTAACTTAAACGCAAAAGTAAAACACGTTTTTCGTTCCGCTAAATTGCAAAACTTCTTCAGAAACAGTTCTCTACTCACACAGGTGCTTATATTTATAATTTCTTAAGTATTTCATCCTAAAATGGCGCCAAAAACAAATCAATTAAAAAATTAAATATTTAAATTCCTTAAAGTTATCTTAGCCATAATCTACGATGCTCTAAATTGCACTTACATACAATGCATTATTCCAAACTTCTCAAACCAGTGAAAATGTTTCAGATCAAATCGCAGGCACATAAGTTAAAATCTCAACCATCCCAACCACAATATACGATGCTTTAAAATGTATTTACACGCAATAAATTATTCTAAGCTTCTCGAACAGTGAACAGGTTCCGAATTAGAATGCAGGCATATAAAACTGAAATTAAAATCTCAGACGTTTATCATTTAAAAATATATATATATATGTGTGTGTGTTTAAAATCATGCATATATATAAAATACATTTTATTAAAAAATATGTATATATGTAAAATATATATAAAATATATCATTATATGTGTGTGTATTTATACACATTAAGTGTTTATATATATATATATATATATATATATGTGTACATGCACTATATATGCGCACATATACACACACACACACACACACACACACACACACACACACACACACATACACAAAATCATTGAATCATAAATTCATAATAATATTATTTACATTAAAATTTCAATTAAAATTAGAATTAATTTATGAACTAGTCATTATAAATATACCTTTTTAGACAATCGGAGGTTTATGATATTTTATAAATAAATAAATTTTAATAAATATATGCATATGTATATATATCCCAAAAATATATATAAATTTGATAACTATTCAGATCAAATCCTATATATAATTTAAATTTTATAATTTATAATTACAACATATAAATACATATATGGTAAAATTACTTATTAAATATAAATATAAGATTAATATTAAAATTAAATTGCACAGTCTTTATCTCATTTGACTTTTTAATTTTAGCAGACACATTATATTGCATTTATCATTTAAACCCGGGTACATATATGCATTTAGCCTGATCTGCCATAATAGTTAAAATTTTTTCAAGCATTAGAGATACAGGTCCACCTCTTTCGTCTTGATTCACTTGTATAATTTTAAACTTGAATTTATGGCTAGGAAACATTATTATGTGTCTTGCTAACGCATTTTCTTCTTTGTACTGATTGATGCATCTTAAATGCTCCAATACTCTCTCTTTAAATTTTCTATCCGTCTTACCGACGTAGAAACATGGGCAGGCCTGACATTGGGCCAAATATACAACCCCTTTTGTTATACAGTTAAATTTTCTTGTAATATTTATTTTATATCCATTAACCACCATACTCTTACCTATCTCTACTGTATGACAAATTGAACAGTTGCCACATTGTGTCATTCCTATGTTTTTTATATAGGGATATTTTTGCTTTTGAAACATTTGTTTGAAACTAATAGCCCTTCTCCACACTATCTTTGGCTTTGTCTGAAATTCAAGACCCAAAGTATTGTCCCCATTAATCAGAGCCCAATTTTTGAATATAATCTCCCTTATATGCATGTAATCAGAGCAAAAATTAAAAATGCATGCCAAACTAAATTCATTACTTAGAAAATTCTGCAAATCATTTGGGGCCTGATAATAGGGTACAAGATCATGTTCATTTAATCCACTGATAGATATTTCAGTTTTATCTGTTAAGATAGCAGTATAAAACCCATTAATTCTTTTAGATGTTACTTCTGCAATTATTTTTTCTATTAAGTCTTCTGGATATGCCCTGTTCAGAAACATATGTTTTAAAACAATACATTCAGTTTGAAATTTTTGGTCTGTTGTTACCATTCTCGCTGTTCTGACAAATTGTCCTTTTAACACTGAATGTTTTTGATGCAAAGGGTGCGCGCTAGAGTAATGTAAAAACTTATTTGAATATGTTGGTTTTCTATAAATACTAGCTTCATACTGTTGTTTTTCATAGTTTTTTTTATCAACAGTACATCTAAATAAGAAATAGATGTCATATCAAAATTATATGTGAAGTTCAAAAAGTCAGTCGAATAATTCATTTCATCGACCAAATTTAATGCCATTTCTGTACATCCTTCTACTATTAAGAATATGTCATCAATAAACCTTACATAAAATTTCACCATGTTTTGGAACAAACTATTGGGAAAAAGATATGTATTTTCCCAAAATGACATTACTAAGTTTGCATAGCTGGCACCACATGGTGATCCCATTGCCACTCCTTTCTTTTGGATATAAAATTGCTTATCAAAAATTATGAAATCAATCAATTTACCCCTGAATTACTCAAGCAATGTATGTCGCCCACACCCCTCCCTGTGTGGTGTGAGGCACTAAATTCCAAAATATCCACATCATTCACAGCTGTTGCTGCAGAAGAAATGGAGAGCTATCCTTTCCTATACCTGCCCTGCACATCCCTAGCAGCCTTTCACATTTTATTTCTCCCTGCTTGCCTCCATTTCACCACTTTCCTATCACCCTTTTTTTTCTTTTCTTTTTTTGAAATTAGCATGGGTTTGAGTGGGAATAAGCAGTGCTAAGTGGAGCCAAGCATGACTAAGTGCCTCTTGGCACTGCTTAGCATCACGCAAACATGTGCAGACCTGCTTAAAACTGCTTTAATCACTCTAACTCATTCAGCATCTGTTCTTCCCAGCAACAAAATAACCATGCCTGCAAGGTCTCAAACCCAGGACCCTGTGTACTACAGTCAGAGTAATGTACCACTACACCATATGAGATGTGAGAATTTGCAATGCTTTTTCAAACATATCGTGCATTACAGTCATGTAATATTAGGGAAAAAACATAGTACTATGAAGTCTCAAACCCAGGACCCTGTGCACTAGGGTCGGAGCAATGTACCGCTATGCCATATAAGTGGTGGTAATTTGTAATGCTTTTTCAAATATATCATGTATTATAGTCATTTAGCAGTAGGGAAAACAGATATCACTGCCAACTCTTGAATCCAAGACCTTCTACACAAGAGTCAGAGCAGCTTACCACTACACCAAATCAGCTCTGGGAAGCTATTCATGCACATACCTCTCAACCTCTTAGTGCAAGAAACTGGACGAACACTGCCAAAATGGGGGATAGAGGCCCAACAATAGGCACATATTTTACATTGCAGTTACACATATCAGAAAGCTGCCAGAGTGACATGGTTTGTTTTAACATACATTTTCTGAAGGATTCGAAGTCTGTAACTCAAACCTCTTTCAATATGTAGTGCCATCAGACATCAGATTATGCCAGTTCTCTGCCAGAAAACAACAAATATACATATTTGAGTGTCGGACTTCAAATCCATCAGAAACTGAATGTCAAAACAAACACTGTTACTCTAGCAATTGTCTAAGGTTATGACACCAATATTTCTAATAACTCCCTATTTCTGAACCTTTGTCCACACATTTTATTGTGCTGTTTCCACACATCAATCCAAACAGTGGATAGTATTTCCACCTACCCTCTGTAATGCTGTAGCTCCCATGCCTCCATAATGTCCTCCTCACAGGGCAGGAAAAGGGGCAAAGCCCACATGAAAGCCTTAACTATAGCATTGTGTTGCCATGACATTGGCTAATAGGAAGGCAACCCAGCTGTTCTGGATGCAATTAGCAAATGGGAGCAACAGATTGGTGCACAGGCCATCACCTTTTCATGAGAATTACCTACAAAAGGAAGCTGATGCCTAAGTTAAACAGGTCTGATAATCTCATCAAGAAAACAGATTGCGGCTATTCACAACACCTTTTGTGGATTTATTCTGAAAAATGGGTACAGCACTATACAAGGTATGTCAAACAATTAAGTATGTAATGGAATGCAGATGGGGATGCAGTCATGGGAAATAGGAATTTAAACAGCAGCTCTCAACAACACTTCCAAGACTGTCATGTTGCATGTAATTCTGCTGGCCAGCACCTACAGCCATCCCTGATGGCTGTCTGCAGCATACCTCTGAACTGTACAGGGTTATGTAGAATGTCCTGGCATATGCCTCACAATTTTGCCAATGTTTTCCATAAAAGTTTGTTTTTCTGGCAGATTAGTGGCAAATCATGAAAGACTACAGTCAGAAAGTAATGACGTCTGGTACTGCAGATGTCAGACTCCTGTGAGTAGGTCACCCTACATCACATATGTACCACTCTGTCTTATTGTGTACCTCAGATGTTCCTGGAATGTCCACATGCAACTGTAGTACCACTCACCTATTTATCAGATGTAGGCTGGATGACCTGGTACTGTAACGTTGCCCATAGAGGGCACCCAGCAGTAGATGGCAGTGATATCTGTGGACACATAACAGCACACTCTGTCACAGCAGTCAGGACATTTCTAGTAGTCCTGCTACCATCTCAGGTTAATAGGCTGTGAGCCATATGCCTAGGCCACAAGTTACCCCATGTGTATGCAAGGCAGCAGCTGATGTCCCCATCCAACAGGGACACAGGTGGTATCCCAAGGGTGTATATGCTGTTAAACATTCATTTTACCAGGTTACACCTGCAAAGGTGTTGGTAGCTACACTGCCTGATGTGGACATCATTCCCATTCCACTGCAGGGTGTGTGTGTGTGACACACATGTGAGCTGCCAACAAGGCCAGTCCAGGTCACTTACCAGGTTGAGGGTGTGTGTGTGTGTGTGTGTGTGTGTGTGTGTGTGTGTGTGTGTGTGTGTGTGTGTGTGTGTGTGTTGACACAGTGGAGCATGACCTGCACTTGTTCAGCCAGCAGTCCCAGCAATGTGGAGATGCTGATTTCCTTGCATGCCATAGTGTGATCACTCCTGAGGACTATGTATGACATTGGGTAGAGGGTTGACCTTATAGCCTATAAGCATATGGTAAATGTTTGATGGTCTGGTATTCCCTGGTGGGGAACCCCCGTGATGTCCCCAGCTGCTGCATGTGCTGTGTGATGTGACTGATGAATGGTGGGTTATGCACATTAATGGTCATCAGTGGGGGGAACATGACACATCAGGATAAGGGGGACAATGCATTCTGTAATGGTGGTATGTTCACAATACTCACACACATACTGTACTGATAGATGGCAGGGGTATAATGTGGGTGTTAGTGGTGGATAGCGCTAGCAAATATGGATGTGCATGGACTGTACATGATGATAGGCAATGTATGTGGTCCTGTGATGTGTTCCCTGTTCATGTCTTCCAGGTGGGATGCATCATAGATGTCACCCACCATACACAGAGGCTGAGGCTGCGGTGATCTTGGAATCCCTGAGACTACATCACAGGGTACTGAAGCAGCAATGCAGCAATGAACTGCCCCATAGGCTGAACTGGTGGGGG
Source organism: Protopterus annectens (assembly GCF_019279795.1). Classification (NCBI taxonomy): domain Eukaryota; kingdom Metazoa; phylum Chordata; order Ceratodontiformes; family Protopteridae; genus Protopterus; species Protopterus annectens. The sequence continues at coordinate 430,244,016 of NC_056741.1, forward strand.
CCGTCAACACCATTGGACACCATGGCAGGGGCTATGAACAGGTCCAACACCGTGCCACAGACTTCATACACAATGCACGGCAAAGGGAGGCAGCTGTGCTCATGGACTGTGCTGGCACTGGTGGAGGGCCTGCTACAGAAGCACCACTGACACCGACAGAGGAGTTCCTCATCAACCTTGGTGGACTTACCACCTCCCAGGCACACATCCCCACATTTTTCGTGGAGGTTGGTGGCACAGTGTCAACAGCCAAGGAGTGTACATGTAAGGCCCCAGTGGTCATCACATCAATACTGTAGTATTCATAGTGGCAGCCTTTGCGTACCTGGATGCATATGTCAGGTGAAACTGCATTTGTGGGTAGGGTTTTGTAACGCACACAAGTGCAAACCTATTGTGAATGTCAGTGATTTGGGTAGTATCACATCTTGTACTGTACATGTTCATAAATGCACATATTATCTTGTACCAAAGCCACATGTGTGTGTGTCAAGGTTCATGGCTGACCTGTGTGGGAGTTAACATAGACTTTACAGATTCAGCAGATGTCTGCATAAGTGCATAGCAGACTGGACATGCTGCTAATGTATTGTTTTACTGACTGAGGAATATTCAGAGGTAACATCCATGTTTTGGCTGGATGTGGTCCCTTCCCCTATGTGGTGAACTACATACAAGCAATTCCTGATGACTGCCAATACTTGGTGCCTGAATGCAACTATGGTGCCATCGTGGGTACCTAGGCCTGTCATCACAGTCTGTGTGTTTATGGGGTTGGTGCTGATGTGGGACATATTGGGGACATGTACTAGCTGTATGGCATGCTGACACTGGTGTTTGCATACAGCTTGAGGCTGGGACCTTGAGAGCATTCCATACCCACTGTATGGCTCATTGCAGTGTGTTAACAGCTGTTTGTGGTTCAATGACAGAGTGCAAAATACTCACAATGTGGGTGAAGCCAATTAGCATTCATGCCAATATACTTGTGGGTTATTGGAGGCACCAGGTAGTCACAGGGCCTTCACATGTATACATATTGCACAAACATAAGTGACAATGAATGGCTTTGCAACATTATCAAATGTGGAGTGTGAGACACGACCTGTAGTAATGTGACAGTTGGCAAGACATACCATGGCCACAGCAAATGCAACACACAGAACTTCCTCTGGTTTGCTACTATGACACCTTCTATGTGTGACATTACCTTAGCTTACACTATTTATCACAATATTGAGGTGCTTCTGCTGTGCAATAACTGCTCTACGCAATCAGTATAGGACCATATGACATTTTTGTTGTCCTACACTCTTGGGACCTCTTTACTGTTTCAGTTGTTTCAGGTCACACCTTGCCAAACATGGACTGCAACCTGCAGGGTGCTACAGATGGTGGCCATACCTGTGACCTCTGCATATGTCTGCTGATTGTCCTGATGTCTGACACATACTTTCTTTCCATCTGTCATAAAGTATGGTTTTCTGGCAAGCTGTAGGAAAAGCATGACAGACTAACATTGCAGATTGATGACAGCTATTGTCATGTAATGACACTTTAGAAAGTGTGTTCACATGCACAACATGTTCTGGTGTTTACTTTCAATGCATGTCACAGCAATATCTGAAAGTTGTGCTCAGTGTTTGGTGTTTGCCCCATTTTTCCATATGGATTTAACCAGATGTCTTTCTGTACAGTGTTGAGAGGTATGCTGGTGGCCATAATACAGGTAGACTGCTGCAAATGGATGTACATACACACACACACACACACACACACACACACACACACACACACACACACACACACACACACAGTCATGACATCCCCTTGCTGATAGCAGAACCTGAACCTGCCTAGTTGTACAAACAATACTGCTGTATACATAACACAAACACCACAGAGCTACTATAGTGTTGCAGTGCCTGCCACTACTACTCAAGTGGGTGACAATTGCAAGGGCTGTTAGGATTGCCAGTGGTGGGTTCACAGGCCCTTAACATGGTATAGCCATCTAAAACACAGACACACAGCTGCATGGGGACATGTATTGAAACACACATGCACACAGAGTTGACACTTTTCCTATTATAGGACCTACCTCTGTAGTTATGTACAATACATACTGATATGACTATTGCATGCACCACAGTGCCTTTGTGTTAGAAAATGTGTAGCTGTGCTTCTAATGTGGATGACATCAACTGGCTCTTTAAAAAAATGCCATGAGGAGGGGGTCAACAGGCATTAAAATTGTATAACCAACATACACAACAGTCACAGGGGAAATGCTTCACACAAAACACACACACACTAGTATAGTAGGTTGCACTGAGATTCTAACACCTACCTATCTGCATGTACATACTATAGTGCTGCCTATTTATCACAAGCACCAAAATGCTTATGGGCCAATAAGTGTCCAAAGGTGCATCTAAGGTGAATGACTTCAGCCAGTTTGTAAAGTAGGGTGATGTAAAGTGTATTGGGTGGAACAGGCCTCAAAATGGTATAACTAATGCACACAGGATATGGTTCTCTCTCTCTCTCTCACACACACACACACACACACACACACACACACACACACACACACACACACACACACACACAGTATCACAGTTGTCAGTATTGCGGTTAGAACCATTACCTATCCAGTTATTTGTACTACAGTGTTATGCAGTTATTGCACACTCCACAGAGCTTATAGGGCTGAAGAGTGTCCAAAGGTACATCTAAGGTGAATGACATCAGCAGGTCCTCTAAAGCAGGGTGGTGGGAAATGTACTGGGTGGAACAGACCTCAAAATGGTATAGCCAACACACACCCACGATATGGTTCTCACCCACACACATGCAGTATCACAGTTGTCAGTACTGAGATCAGAATCCCAACCTATCTAGTTATGTGTACTACAGTATTACACAGTTATCCCATGCACCACAGAGCTTATAGGGCTAAGCAGTCTCCAAAGGTACATCTAAGGTGAATGACATCAGCAGGTCTTCTAAAATAGGGTGATGGGAAGTGTACTGGGTGGAAAAGGCTTCAAAATACTTTAACCTACAAACCCACACACACATTTGCCAGGACTGAGATTAGAACCCCTACCTATCTAGTTATTTGTACTACTGTACTACGCAGTTATTGCATGAGCCATGGAGCTTATAGGGCTGAACAATTTTCAAAGGTACATCTAAGGTGAATGACATCAGCGGGTCTTCTAAAGTAAGCCAATGGGAAGTGTACTGGGTGGGAAAGCCTTCAAAATAATTTCACCTACCAATAGAAACACACATTTGCAAAGCCTGAGATTAGAACTCCCTACCTCTCTAGTAATTTGCACTATAGTTTTAAACAGTTATCACATGCACCACAGAGCTTTTAGGGCTGGCAACTGTCCAGAGGTACTTCTAAGGTGAATGACATCAGCATATCTTGTAAAGTAGGGCTATGGGAAGTGTACTGGGTGGAAAAGGCTTCAAAATGCTTTCACCTACAAACAAACACACACACATACAAACACACACGCACACACACACACACACACACACACACACACACACACACACACACACACACACACACACACACACTTACATTTGCCAGTACACTTCCCTATCTAGCAATTTGTACTACAGTGCTACTCAGTTATCAAATGTACCACAGAGCTTATAGGGCTGATGCGTGTCCAAAGGTACTTCTAAGGTGAATGACATCAGCAGATCTTGTAAAGTAGGTCAATGTAAAGTGTACTGGGTGGGAAAGGCTTCAAAATACTTTCACCTACAAACACATACACATACAAACTTACATTTGTCAGAACTGAGATTAGATCCCCTACATATCCAGTTATTTGTACTATAGTGTTACTCAGTTATCGCACAAGCCACAGAGCTTATAGGGTTGACAAGTGTCCAAGTGTCCAAAGGTACTTCTAAGGTGAATGACATCAGCAGATCTTGTAAAGTAGGGCAATGTGAACCTTTGTGGTCTCTCCAGCTGCTGCATGTGCTTTGTGAGGTACATGCCAAAGGGGGTGTTGTACAAAATAATTCATCTTATAAGGTTAGACTACATGAATCTTATGACCTCTTTGTCCCTGGATGAGATACCCTTACTTTTGAGTTGGCCCATCTATGAAGCTTTCTGTACAACAGAAGCTACATGGTGCTCAGAATTCTGGTTGCTATCAACCTGAATGGCCAAATGCCTCATTTCTGATTGTGTATGTAAGACATTGTTGTTAATGTGATAATATGTGGGGATGTTAGTCTCCCCAAAGGGGATGATGATGCATCTGCAGGCATTCAGCTTGAGGCCATGTTTCTTGAAGCAGTCATTTGTTTTGGTTATACCCTGTTGTAGGACGTCCACATCACTTTGGGTATTGATGACTGTTCCCAGTTTGCAGTCATCTGCTAACTTGGTCAGCCATAGGCCAGTGTTTTTGGCCTGCACCTCCGGGAGGTATATCCCGTATACCAGAGGCCCCAAGACTGATCCCTGGGGTATGCCACTCATTACGGGTGCACTGCTTGAGTTTGCTGTCCCTATTATGATTATTTGGGTTCTATCAATGAACCAGTGTGTTCCCTAGTGATAAGGGTTGGGTGGTCTGGTACTGGGGATGTCCTGCTTTACTGATGGGGGGCAGAGGGGAGACATTTCTGCTAAATCTGTCAGCCAGTAGATTGACTATATCTACAGCATTTGTGTATGTGGTATTCTTGACCAGCAGTTCTGCACAGATCTGGGAGCTTCCTTTGGGAATGCAGACATATATGAGGAAGGTCTTATGACTGTCTGTCTTAGATGTGGGCAATTTAGACTCAGAGTAGCCTTTAGAGGGTTTCAGTTCTGCTCTTATTTGTTTGTTCAGGCTAAAGGGTGTTTACTTCCAATTGTGCTCCTGCTCCTCCTTGGTCCTGGACAGCAATGTTATCCTTTTGTTATACAGTTCCTTTATTGCAGATGTTTCCAGACAGGTTTACTCTCCCTTGTGGAAGATGATGCTGTCCTGTCAGGTATTCCTGATTCCATGCATCTCTATATATATGCTGGTATAGTACTTTTGTGTACATTTGGACATTGGTGCCTGTTCCTCCAGTTGGATAGCGGGCTGCTCAGCTGTTTATACCATCCCTCTGGTGGTTGTGATCAGCTTGGGAGACATTTTCATTTTACCATGGCTAGAGGGGGGTCAGGAGTGATGGTGATATCGAACATGACTGCTTTTTTGTTGGATCTTGCCAGGGAAGATGATACTTTGTGGTGCTGCAGTGGTTAATTATGTTGGTTACTGCCTAGTCCGACATATGTATCACATCTTGTGGGGGTATCAAGTAGCTGTCCTAAGGATTTAGTATTGATAAGATGGAGGAATCTCTGTGCATGTCTGTTCTGGCATGGTTGGTTTTCCTATCAATGGTTGGGTAATATAAGTCAGCCAGGATCAGGTTAAAGGGTTGAATCTTGATAGATTTGTAGAGGGCCAGATATGTGAGATGGGTATCCTGAGTCAGATATGTTGACCTATAGCTATTTATAATTTGCATAGGGGTCTTGTCAGTGGTTAACTGCACTTGGGGTGTCTCGTGTGTGTCAGACTGTTTGACCAACCTGGAGGTGTGTGTGTGTCTAATATATATTTATACTCCACCTCCTTTGGCTTTGCTGCCCACATTTTGGGGTCTGGCTGTGTGATAGGATGAGTGATCAGGTAAGGATGGGTTGCTCTCCGCAGCTGTGGCCCAGGTTTCTGTGAGTGCACAAATGTCACCTCGTCTAGGGTTACAAATGCTTGCAGTGAGTGCATTTTCCTGTTTAGACTCCTAGCCTTTAGTGGCATGGCCTTTAATTTGTGTTTTGTTGAGTGTTTTATGTTGGTAGTATGGACCTCATGACTTTCCCTAAAAAGGCATTATGGGGGAGGCAAGGGCCTTTGCCAGAGGCCTGAAGGCCAAGTGAGACAGATGCAGGCCATCTCTAGCAAAGCAGCATGGTCTGTCGATCATATGTTCCCAGGCTGCCAGGCAGTGGATCCCCCTGGGATGAAACCAGTAAGTAAGCCAATTGTTACTGATTATCATTTTCTGTTTGTATTGAGCCATCATTCTGGGTGATGGTAGAATGCTGCTTAAGGCTAGGGACATACCTACATGGGACACATATTCAGCAAGCTGAAGCATGTCTGTCTTCCTATAGTCTAGGGAGGTACATCTGATGTTGTTCACACCACCATGGACAAGGACAGAGTCATAACAGTACCTGTTATGGAGTGACTTGAGTGCATATGTGTTATGGCAGATTCTGGCACCTGACAAACAATTAAGCATGACTTTCTTCTTATCCAGCCTCGTGAGAGGCACATCTGTGTGTCTCACAATGGAGTCTCCTATGAGTAATATGTTGGGATTATGGTAAGGCCTTAGTGGTTGCGAGACACTGCTGTGTGGACTATGCATGGTCTATGGTGTGTAGGTTTGTAGAGTTCTCATGTGTTTTGACCTCTGAGGTGTACTTTGTTTGAGTTTTTTTTTGTTGAGGATCTCCACTTACGTGGATGTGTGTTGTGTAGTTGTGGGTGATGTTTACTGACTCCATACACTGCAGGGCACCTATGTTACTGCACAATTTGTTCTGGTGTGCAAATTCTCCATTTGTCTGGCCAGTGGTTCCCCTTCCCCTTATGTGTATCTCTTTGTCCTTCTGTAGTCCAGTCACAGGCTTTGCCCACAGTGGCTGCTGTTATGTATTTGTATTTCTGGTGTGAGTGGGGTAGACACTGCAACATCACACATAGGGTTATGGACTTCACATATCTGAGTGTACCTATTTTTAGCAGGTTGTCCATCATTGCACCACTACATCTGCTGTGGTCCTCAGACGGTTTGTGTTGCTATGTTATTATGAGGCTACATGTTGGCCCTATCTGTCAAACAGTCACAGATTGACATCTGGACAAGCCCATATATGACAGCCAGACACAGGCCCACACATGGTGACAGGATGTTAATAATGCTCTGCCAAACATAGACAGTTGGGAGACTGGTTTGGTATTTGCTTGTTTTTTCTTATGGTTATGACATCTGCTTCTCCACTGTCTGCCATTGATGTTTTGACATGAACCTTTCTTGTTTTGCAAATAGTTTGGCAGGCAAATGCAATGTAGGACAAGCAGAAAAGATATATGAGCATACTTGTGGCCCTTCTGTGACAGCCTGTCATTCCAGGGGTATAGATGGTGGCCAGTGACTTGTTGTCAGTGCTGACACAGTAAGGTGGCAGCCATTTATAACCTGGCAGTACACTGACTTTTAGGTACCTGCTGTCCTACTAGGCACTTTGTAGGTTACTCTGAGCAGTGTACTGTCCGTATGTGTGTCCCCCTGTCCCTGACTGTAGTCATGGATATTGACTTCTGGACAGTGTATACAACTCCTACTAAAGGTGTAGCTGACATGCAAAATAGTTGGCACATAAAGTCTTGGAACATGGACCCTGTCAACCACAGTACTGTACCTAGGCCACTAAGCCAAAACAGCCAAGAGTAAGTGCTGCCCACTTTCTGACAGTATTAGCCATGCATATACATAGCTCATTGACCCCTGCATATTGTGGACATGCAACAAGTTATCAATTTGATTGGGACAGCCCTGGGAATGTGTGCTCTGCTGCTATTACCCTACAAACATAAATGTTACTGGATTTCTATGGGAACATGGGTGTGTTGTGAGGGGCATACCTGTCAACTGTACACATTTGCACAGACTGTGCAGATGTTGGATTTACATTTCGGTTCCATTTAGCATAGTGTTGTGCCTGTCTTGGAGAATACTGACATAACACTAAAGACCAAAGGTTAGAATGTAATGACAGACATTTGAGTTTCAAACTTCTTACCCTTCAGAGACTTAATGCAACTGCAAGACCTGCTGTGATATCACTGTGTAAGTCTGTAAGAGGAATACTTCATCATTGTCCCTACTTGTGGGCCTTTGCCAGACATTTCTTTATTTTTTTCTAGGGCTGACTTGCTGGGAGAGGCTGAGGGGTGAGTATTGGACCCCAACATTGACATCCATGCATGTGATCTATGACCCCCATTTTGTTAGTCTCCCACATACACTGAAATGAGTTTTGTCACCTAGGGGACTACTGTATACTCTGGGGAAGCCAGTATTGGGCAGACATTTCTTGTTGTCCACCATAACTGTCAGTTGTCTGCTGCTATCCCGGCAGGCCACTCCATTCCCTTGCATATATGCAGCGATACCTTAGATATGCTACTAAAATGTACTACTCCATTCATTTATTGTTAAGAAGAGTGACTTACCTTGGGCCTGTGGCAGTCATGAGGACAGTGCTTGAAGACTGACTCTGTCGGATGCATACAGTACACAGTCTATACATGGTAAGGTACAGGTAGTGTGATGTGTGTGGCATCCATTTTACTGTGTGTGCAAGTCGGAGAGAGGTGTCAGTCCTGGGGTCCCTAGGTTGTCAGTGTATGTGCTATGCTTTGCCTGTTTGCCAAGGTCTGGTGTACTGGGCATGCCTACATCTGCCTACAGGGGTATGCTCAGGGTGTTCCTCCTCTGAGTCCCCCTGTACCTGTGAGGACCTTGGCAATGGTGGGGGGCTGTGTGCTCCTTCCCTTTGATGTTCTTGCCATAGCTGTTTCCACAGGATTATATTGTGTAGCATGGCACATGCTATGAACATGTGTGCACATGTGGCTGGAGAGTACTGCAGGGCTCCACCAGATATTTCAAGGCAGCGGAACTGTGACCTGTGCAGCCCAAACACATGCTCTACAACATTCCTTGTTTGTACATGTGCCTTATTATGATATTCTTCAGTGGGTGTGTGTGCATTTCTGATGGGTATCATCATCCATGTTTCCAGTGCATTGCCAGCATCCCCCACGAGATGGCCATATGAGATGTCCCCCCCTGGCAAATGCCTAGTACAGCTGTGAGGCATGCCAGATGTGGGAGTCATAATAACTGACATGGCTGCTAGCACACACATTCATGATAATGACCTAGGCATTGCACATGACCTGGCAGTTGATGGAGTGATAGCTCTTGCAGTTGATGTACACTCTACCGTCTTCACCGGGTGGTGCTTTGTTGTGGATGTGAGTGCAGTCTATGGCACCCAGTACCTCTGAGTAGTGTGACACATGGTGGAAGAGATGCATATTGCTGGTCCTCTCCTCTGCTGGGGAAATAAGTGTGCTCAGTGGCATGTCTTAGCATGACATCAAGGAACTGGTGGAGTACCCTGGATGCTGATGCCTGTGAGACCCCCACGTAGGTCTTTGGAAAGTACCTGAAGCTAGTATTCCTAAGGCTACACATACCTTGGTTTCTACTGGGATGGGTTCCCCTCTGTTGTCTCTGGGTCTGAGTTGAGGTTGGCAGGGCTCACTGAGTTGCTGTAGTATGTCCCTGTCCACCCTGTAATGCTCTAGTATCTCCCGCTCATGTAGCCACTGAAAGGTTACCCTGGGTCTGAACATTCTCCTCCTCCTCTGTCTGGGCCAGTTGTCAGCATCATCCTCACCCCCTCAGTCTGTAGCATGTAGAGATGTAGCAAAGCAGCAGCAGCCCCTATCATTTTGTCAGTTAAAATTCCCAACTGTGTACTCCAATGGTGCAGAGTCTGTGGGAAAAACCATACTGAATGGTGTTTGCATGGTTTATACTGGTGTGCTTCAGATGCTGCCTGTGTGACTGGTTGACTATGATACATTCCACCTATATTATTGGGGGATTTAAATGGACCACTGTGAGTGGCAGAGGCTTTATTATTTATCTGCAGTTGATTGCCTTTATTCTGCTATTTCCCTTTTTTCACATTTCCACCCCTTTTAAGCCCCGCTGCGTACCACACAAACTGTTTCAGCTAGTGTAAACATTTCTGAGCAGAAAGGGCCCTTCCCTGGACATGAACATGCTCAACATTTATTGAATTAGCTAAGCACAGCTAAGCAGCCCCAGACACACACCCTTGCTTAGCTGTGCTTAGCTGAGTGCAAACAGAGGCTGTGGTGCTCCAATGTGTTTAAGCCAAGCATGACACACCCTCTTTTCATGTCAGCTGCTTCTTCTGCTTACACCATCGCATTATAGCTTCTACACAGTTAGGTACCAGTGGACACAGTCTACCATTTTGCTATTCAATAAATTTTGCTCATTTATATACCCCTACTGGCTTATACCCTAGTTACACCACTACACTGGAGCCTATGTCCTTAGCAACCACTGTTGCCTGTCATTGTTATGAGCCTGCATGCTACCCAATATAATGGCAAAATTAATGTTTCACATTTAATTGCATTTTTGCTCATTTTTTTTTCTGCATGATCACTTTTGCACACCGCTGTGCTCCACTTAAATGGCCAAAATCTGCCAAAAAATCTTTTGACTTTTACCATTTTTCAACACTTTGGCATGACAATGGCCATAGTTTTGGCCATTGGCATGCCTAATGAACATAATACATGCTTTACTTTAAGTTGTCATGCCCCCGTTTTTATTTTTGCAATAATGCATGCGCTTACTAACCACATACATTTCAGCTGCGGACACGGCTCCAACATGGATGCCTGTCTTCCTGGATCACAAATTCACCTTATTTGCATGTTTTTCACCAGCAAGTGAGGTGATTTGCATTATTCCATCACGCCTGTGCCGAAATAATTCTGGGAGGCTCATGCACGCCCCAGCCTTGTTTACTGGATTGCACAGGCTCCGAACCCCATGTTCAAGCCATGCCACTATGCCTACATGGTGTGTAGGCTTTATTGAATCCTGGAGCAAGACTATAATGTGGATTATAAGGGTTATTTTCTAACCTAAAGTTGCAAAATGCTGCTTGCACTAAAAAGTAAATGTGTTTCTGCTAGAGTCAGGAAATAATGCTGAAATAGCCTACTGCATTGAAGTTTAAGAGACAGTGATAAGAATATAAACCACACTATTTGACCAAATCTGCAAAAAATATAATTTTACACCCCCTATAATAACTGTTTGTCTTAGAAAGAGATTAGATGAAGGAAAGTTTGGAAGGGAGATCACTTCCAAATTGAAAGCTAGATATTCAAATTGGTGTGGATGTCCATTTATAAGTATTGACATATCCTGTGTCTTGTGTAAGTCTTAGGAGATAAACTTGCTTGCAGAGAAATGCTTTAAATCAACAGTTGCATGTCTGTGTGGTGAAACAGGAATCATATGAAGCTATCTTTTGATGAACTTTATTTAGTATTTATATATGGGGACTCAAACATGCAATAGAATACTGATGGGTTTAATGCAGTTGCTTAACATGTAATATGTAAGACCCCCTGTACATAATGATGCACTGTACCCTTACCAGAGTGAACGGAGACAACATGAGTGTAAACCTGATAATATACTGGACTTACACATTTTGTTGGGATATGTATTAGACTGAAGACCTATGGGGAACAGTTTTTAGTAGTCAGTTCAAATAACTTCATAGGTTCTTAAGTGAGTACTAGGCTATTTTGCCCTTGAGGACCATTTTATAGTCTAACCATTTTCCCATTTTGTGCTCAAATTAACCTATCCCATTTGGATAGAGATTGGCCTTACCCATCCCTTGCTTGATAATTATATATAACCCCTAATGAGAATAACTTGGATCATACCTTAGATAATTTGAGAGGACACATGCATGAGATAAAGCATTTAGGTGCTGCCTATGTTGATTAGTAATACAGGGGACAGTCCTGGTGTAAACTTTCAGCTTCTTATCCAGAGATCCAAGTTGTGCTTTTAGTATGAACAGGGGTGAACTTTGTTTTATGTGAACAGGAAGTCAGTTCCAGAGCAGTGGTACCTTTGCAAGATATACCTGTCCCTCCAAACCATTGTGTTAATGTTGCAGAAGAGGTTTATATCCCTAGACAGAGTAGTTCTGATGTCATTTGACTTGTTGATGTGCAGTAAATCCAACAGTATTGGGTTGTAAAATGCCTTATATGCCAGACGCAGGTCATTTCTTAGCAGTCTGTACGATATGAAATGTAGTAACAGGGCTTTGAGACTATATAAGACATGTTGTTTAGGCCTTGTATCCTTTTAGTAAGGTATCTCTGTGGGCATTTCAGTCGTTGCATGTATCTGGACAGATACATGCCTAAGGCAACATTATATTCAATGACTGACCTAATGAGGGCTGAGTAAAGGGGGGCAATGACATCCCTAGATCTAGATACAATCACTTTGTTTATAAGTTGTGCTGTATAGAAGGACTTTCTTACAGCAATGAACAAATGTTAGTCAAAAGTTAGGTCATTGTCCACAAAAGTTTCCAAATCCCAAACAACTGGGGGCTATACCTTTTAACAAGAAATCTGGACAAAGCCATAAATAATGGGGGCACAAATACCCCAAAATAGGGAAAAAAATTAAATATTGCTCTTATAAATTTAGAACTTTGATAGAATAACACATTTTGCATTAGCATGATTTTTTTTGAAGGGCGTGAAGTCTGAAATACAAATGTCTGTCATTATTTTCTGACTTCAGTCCTTATAGATTTTCAAATGATTTGCAAGAAAAAACTAAATTTTATGAAGAACAGACTAATAATATGAGGCAAAATTCTGGGCATTCTGAAAAATCTGGATAGTTGAGAGGTATGCTGGAGGTATATTGTTAATGTGGTAGCTCCCTGGGATAGATGGCTTCCCACAGGATACAATAATGCATTTTTTGCCATTTAGTTTCAGCCCATTATTTTGGCATCAGTTATTTATTTGGGACAAACCTTCCTGCAGGATGACAAAGTCATTTGGGTATTCAATGACTGGTCCTAGCTTGCAGTCATCTGCAAACTTGGTCAGCCAGAGTCCTTTGGTATTTGCTTTTATTTCAGAAAAGTAGATGTGAAACAAGAGAGGTTATAGTACAGAACCCTGGGGGACTCTACTGGTGACTGGTCTCTTTATGGAGGGACCTGCATCCTACTTATGAACCAGTTTGCAATCCAGCGGGTGACATAGGGAGGTCTTCCCAGTTTATTTAGCTTTTCTACTATGCCTGTGTGGGTAATCATGTTAAATGTTTTTTCCGGGTCAAGTTATCTGGTGTGTACTATTTAACCTTCATCCATTGTTTTGGTGACCTTTTCAAAAAATCCACCAGGTTGAGTAAGCATGACCTGCCCTTGACAATCCAAACTGAGATGGGTTCAGTGTTTGAGGTTCCATATGTCCCAACTGATTAGTAGCATGATAAGTCTTTCTATGATTTTGCATCTGAGGCTGGTCAGACGTATGGGTCTGTAATTGACTGGGTCTATGGAAGGTCCGCTCTTATGCAGGGGAATGACCGTAGCTGTTCTCCATTCACTTAGTACAAAACCTGTATGGAAGCTGTGACTAAGCAGTGTTGTTAGGGGTGTGGTAAAATCATACTTCATGCTGTTTACAATGCATCCATGAATATTGCCAGAACCCATCAATTTTTAGCTTTTGATAGCACTTTTATGCTAGGTCTCGTATGATAGCTGGAGGTGAGTTAGTTTCAGGAATATCTTAAGGAGACGACTGAGGAGAGAGGAGGTAAAGTTAGAGCTAAAATGACCAGTAGTTTCACTGTATCTTCGGCCTCAGTGTAGGTGACATTGTTCACAATCAGCTCAGTGTATTGCTGGATTTTACCTTTGAGATTAGGAACATAATTAAAACTGTCTTGAGACTCTCTTTAGGTTGCGTAGCTATTATATCCTCAAACATGGCTTTAGCAGATTTTATTAAGCTTCTGATCGCTTTGTTTATTTCAGTGACAAGGGCTCAAACATTCTGGAAATTACTCTTCTTACGTATCCCTGAATTATTTTTCTTCATCTATAACATTGTCATTTATGACATATGGAGACTATTTATAGGTTCATAGGTTCATAGGTTCGTACTAGGCTATCTGCCATAGGGCATTTATAAGCCTAGCCAGAGTGTGTGTGGCTTTCACCACCCTTTAGGATGAGAATACTACGCCCATTTAGGGTTTAGTTTACTGTGCCTCTGTCTAGTAGTGACACAGAGATGACCTCCGGGGTAAACCTACGATCTCCCATCCATTCGTCAAGATTTCTATTGAATAGAGTTAGTGAGGGGCTCTGCCTAACATGGATTGGGATTCTGTTCCAGAGTGTAGGGAGCCTCGGGGTTATGAATCTGTCCCTCCAGCACGTCCTATTTATTTCTGTGTTGAGGTTTAAGTCTCTTGCTCTCGTGGCTCTGATGGATTTGGATTTTCTGAGGTGGAGCATGTCCATTAATTCCAGATTGGACATGGCCTTGTACGTCAGGCACAGGTCACCACTGAGTAGGCAGTATGTGACTGAATAGAGCTGGAGTTTTTTCAGTCGGGCAGCATATGACATATGTTTAAGACCCTTTATCCTCTTGGTGAGGAACTTTTGGGGTCTTTCCAACTGCTGCAGGTGTCGGGTAAGATACATCCCAAATGGGGCATTGTACTCAATCATTGGCCTGATAAGAGAAGAGTACAGGGGCACAATGACCTCTCTTGATCTAGATGTGAAACCCTTCATGATAAGATGGGCAATATAGAATGTCTTCCTAACCACTTTGGCAATGTGAGTGTCAAATGAGAGGTTACTGTCAACCTGGGTCCCTAGGTCCCTGATTACCTCTTCCGTACTTAATGGATTACCACCTATGTGGTAATTTGTGGGTACCTTGTTTTTCCCAAAGGGTATGACTATACATCTTTTGATGTTCAGCTTAAGGCCATGGCTCTGGCACCAATTATCCGTTTCCATGAGGCCTCTCTGAAGGATGTTTGTGTCCGCTGGAGTATCAATTATGGCACCCAGTTTGCAGTCATCTGCGAACTTTGTCAGCCACAATCCTCCTATGTTTGCCTGTACCTCGGAAAAATAAATGCCGAACAAGAGGGGTCCCAGGACTGAGCCCTGTGGGACACAGCTTGTGACTGGCTTAGAGTCTGACATAGCTCCAGCAACTCTGACCCTGTGGGTTCTGTCCTTGAGCCAGTTTGCAACCCATCTCGTGACATATGGGTTTACATTTAAGCTGGTGAGTTTGTCTATGATGCCCGAGTGGGGTATTGTGTCAAAGGCTTTTGCAAGGTCAAGGTAGGCTGTGTGAACTGCCTTACCCTCATCAATGGCCTTAGTGACTGTTTCAAAAAAGTCGACCAAGTTCAAAAGGCAGGATCTGCCCTTGACAAAGCCAAATTGGGTAGGATCCAATGTCTGTAGGTCCCCAATGTCTTTGTTTATGAGTTCCATAATGATCCTCTCCATAGCTTTGCAGACCAGGCTCGTCAAGCTTATGGGGAGGTAATTTCCAGGGTCTGTAGAAGCACCTCCTTTGTGAAGTGGGACCACTGTTGCCGTACGCCACTCTTTGGGTACATATCCTGTAGTAAGGCTAAGATTAAACAGCATCCTTATGTGTGGGTTTAGTTCCTCTTGGAGTTCATGTAGCACAACAGCCCAGGACACGGTCCGGTCCCATTGATGCTGTATTTTTAGCTTTAGAGAGGGCGACTCTCACCTGGGCATCTGAGATGTTAGGGAGGCTACACTCTGCTGGGATAGTTATTTCTCCTTTTGGGAGGGAGGGGGAGGAGAAATTTGCACTGAACCTGTCTGCCAGAATGTTGGCAATGTCAGTGGGTTCAGTGTATTTTGTGTCATTTTGGACTATCTCTGAGCATATCTGGGAGTTTCCACCCAGGTTTCTAACATAGCTAAAGAAGGCCTTGTGATTGTCTTTTGTGTCTTTTGCGATTTTTCTCTCAAAGTTGGCCTTGGATGATTTTATGAGTGATTGTAGTTTTTTTGCTAGTACTGATCACAGATGCCTTCCCGTTTAGGGATTTTGCTCTGTCATGTAGTAGCTTCCTCCTTCTGTTGTAAAGTTTGTTTATGGCTGGGGTCCACCAGACCGGGCGCCTGCCTTTGGGGGAATGGGTCTTGGTTTTATTTGGGATTGCATGATCCATGCATTCTTGAAGGTGCCCATAGAAGGCATTTGTAAAGGATTCAGCAGTGTGGGTTGTGGTTTCCACTGGCCCAGGGGCCTTGAAGGATACCACTTCAGTCTTAAGAAGTGTGAAGTTGGCTTTTGAGAAGTTCTTCACTGTGGTCTTTTGTGCAGGGGGTGGGGGCGGGATGTGGATTCCCAGTGAGATTAATTTATGGTCTGATCTTACCAATGAGGGATATACTTCCGGTGTGGAGCATTTTGTCCCCATATTTGTGATAATTAGGTCTAGTATATTGTCTCCTCTTGTGGGAATGGTGACTAGTTGTTCCATCGCATTTGAGTTAATGAATTCTAGGAACCTTTGGGCTAGGGTGTTGGGGCTTGAGTAATGTTCCCAGTCTATGTTTGGGTAGTTGAAGTCTCCCAATATGATGGTATTTGGAGAGACATTCATACTCTACAGTGTCTTCAGGAAGGCTGTGTGGGGTCCCTGAGTTTGAGAGGGTGGTCTGTAGCATGCTACAAACTGTAAGGCAGTTTTGCCTATGGTTAGTTGCACCTGGATGGTCTCCGATGCTTCGTGCATTGCCACTAACCTGGAGGTGTGGGTATCTTTGATGAATATGGATACTCCCCCTCCTTTTGTGGTTCGGTCCAAGTTTTGGGGCTGGAAAGCATGATATGAGGTAAAACCTGATAGTGCTGAGGTGCTCTCAGGAGCCTTGAACCAGGTTTCAGTCACTGCACAGACATCAATGTTCTCCATACTGAAGAGGGCTTCGAGGGCATGCATCTTGAGGTTTAGACTTCTGGCATTGAGCAGCATTACCCTTAGTTTTTTTCCACTTGTGTTTTCTAGGGAGGTAGGTTTGTCATTTGAGCCTTGCCTAAAAAAGGCACTATGGGGGTGGCAAGAGCCTTGGCCAATATCCGGAAGCCCAGGGGTGACAGGTGCAAGCCATCCCTTGCGAAGCAGCGTGGCTTGTCGAGCATGTCATCCCAAGCAGACAGACATTGGATCCCCTTAGAATGACACCAGTAATTAAGCCAATTGTTAAAACTGATCATTTTGTCTTTTGTACTGTGGCATCATTTTTGGTGAGGGTAAGATGCTGCTCAGGGTCAGGGTCATACCGGCCTGGGCTACATAATCAGAGAGCTCCTCTATGTCTCTTTTCATGTAGTCCAGGGAGGTACATCTCAGGTCATTCACACCGGCATGTACAATGACTGAGTCATATTTGTACTTGCTGTGGAGTGACCTGAGTGCTTGTGTTATGTGGTGGATTCTAGCTCCAGACAGGCAACTTACTGTGACCTTTTCCTTGTTCAGTCTGGTGAGCGGGACGTCAGTGTGTCTGACTATGGAGTCACCTATTACAAGTGTGTCTGGCATGTTGTTTGGCTTTAAGGGCTGTGACTGTTAAGCACACTGACTTTGTGAACTATGTGTTGCATGTGCTATGTCTTGAGGTGGCGGTTGCTTGGGTGTCTGCTTTGGAGGCCTCTGTTGTTTTGGTAGATTTTTAATCAGCGCCTCCGAGTATGTTTTTGTGTGTTTATGTGTTTGGTTTGCAGTTGTGATAGTTTTATGTGAGACTGGGTTTGTGGTGTGCATGGTTACCTTCTCCTCCTGACTGGTCTTGCCAGTACTGAATTGAGAGAGCTCAGCCTCCAGTTTGGCTATATAGTTGCATCTCTCGCATATATTTGTATTTGTTGGGAGGAGAAGAGGGTTGTCTGTGTACATGAGGCAATTGTAACATTGCCTCAAGATTCCCAGATTCACCAGCTGAACAGGAGAGGATGCCAGCAACTGACCCTTCGACATGCTAGAATAGTGAAAAAGATTGCTGTGTAACTGAGTCAGAAAGGACCTATAGGGAAATGGGTACTCAAGGGAATTTAGGTGAATGAAGTACTTTCTTTTGTTTAAGAGTGCTTTACCTGTATAAAAAATGCTTTAGGAGCAAGTGCTGAGCTTTTCAGATAGAGTATAGGCTGTTTAGATTGCAAGTAGAGCAGTTCTAAGGGAAAAATTGAAGAGCAGACTTTACGGAGCCAGAAATAGTTAAAATTGATTAACCGGCGCTGCCCGATGCTGCTCTATGAGCAACTTTGCGCTAATTCGCGCTAAAGCTCGCAAAAACGGGCTTTATAGCAGGGGGTTGAAAAGAGCCAGGAATTGACCCAAAATGGCCAATAAACTGCAAGTTGCTGGGCTGGAACCACTCCTCTAGGGACAAATAGGTTGCTCAGTGCTCCCCACTCCCACTGGTGAACAAAGAAGCTTCCTCTTATGTGTCTGTTTTAAGTGTAATACAACACATTTCTTGTCAAACTGAATATCATTGTGTTCTGATCATAAGATCATATCTGATATACATATTTTTGCAGCACTTCCTGCTGTTTTATTGTGGTGAGCATAGTAGCTAACATTGCATCATCTGCAAACTTTTGAAACCAGCAAATAGTTGCTATGAATGTGTTGAACAATAAAGGTCCTAGAACAGGGCCCTGTGGTATAACCTCTATATATGGCAAAGGGTTTTAAGATGTTGTCCTTATACATTCAGTCGCCCTTAACCAATACAGAATGTAGTTAAATACATGTCTATTTTTGTCCCAGCTTTTCATATAGCTTTTTATGAGACAAAACCAGAAGACTTGGCTAAATCTAGGTATATAATATTCATTGTTATATCACAGTCCAAACATCTATGACTGAAGTATAAAAATTAAATAACTTTGTACGGCATGATCTACTGTATAAAACATGTTGGGTGAAATCCTTTTTTTTTCTTACTATATTTGAGACATTTTATTAGAATTCTTTGAATGCTTTACTCAAGAAAAAAAAAAACTCAAGCTTATTGATCTATAATTCCTGGTTGGACAACATTTCCTGTCTTATATATTAGAATAATATTAGCCCTTTCCCAAATTTCAGCTATATAACCAGGTTCTAACAGTTTTCAAATACCATGTGTTATGCATAGCTACTAGTGATCTGTTCTAAGAAATAACCATTCAACCCATCTCGGACTGTAGTTCCCTTCATAGATTCATCTTCTATGCTCTAATAACTGGACAGTTTCTTACTTGTATCTATTGGCAATGTTGTGATTTATATGGGAAAAGCTGTCTGCTTAGCATGCTATTCAGCATACATTTCCACAATTCAACAAGTATTATGAGACATCTTTTTGTTATACCTCAGTTATGTGCCCTATTTTGACACATTTATGACTCCTTTTGTATAGGAAGAAAGTCACTTTATTATCATTTGTAAACCAAGTTCATGCTTGTTTTGGCTTTTCCAACTTCTGAAATATATACATTTGTGGATTTTTATATCCTTCTTAATCCCTTTACACTAATAATTCAGGGGTATTTTTTTCTTTTTTGAAACTGTTTTAAGTTTTGAATTCCACTATGGGAAATTTATCTTAATTTTATTTTATCACATGTATGTAGTAGGGTCAAATCGATAAATTAAAAAATTGTGAATGACTATAGACCAAAATCAAAAACAATAAATACACCAAAACCACATCAAACCAGGCAAATGTTAATTTACTAAATAAATGGTTAAGCACTTTTGTCTTTTACAAAAGAAAACTTCAGAATATAAGGAAATCAGATTTTTTTCCCCCAGTTTATTTTTAGCTTGTAGGTCAGAAATCTGTCTTCCTCATTTCATGTTTCCAATTCTTGATTCATGCTACACAATTAGATTTTATAATATATAACACTTTAACTTATTTGAGGTACACAGGAATGTTTTTATTGTCTTGTCACGTTTTTATTTTATTTTTGTCTTACTGTCCCTTTCTTAACTGTCCATATGATACTATTATAGTCTGATGTAACTAATGGTTGAAATGGTGATGCGTTATGTATTTTTTAGTCAGGACTAGATAAAATGACATACAAAATGTTTTTTGCCCTTGTATTAAAATTAGCATACCAAGTTAAACCATTTTGCATCATTAATGTTAATTGAGCCGTGAATGTTAACCAGGTGTCACTTTTACCATACCATGCATCTGTTAAGATTTCTATTTTGGTCTGTTCTTCAATTACTCTCTCTTCAAGATGCACCATTTTTATTCAGACTTTTTATATAACTGAAAAAAATAATAAAGCCAAAGATTGTCCTTCGTCTTATTGTAGCCTGATTAACAGGACTTTGAAAAAAGTTTAACCAGCCTTGTTATTTTTGATTCAAGATTTTTTCACGTCTAAGATGCAAACAGTGCTTTGCAAAAATTTGTTTTATACAGAATATTTTCCCTTCTATAGATATGTGTGTTTCTATATGTAAATTCTGTCCTTCTTAAATTGTTAGTATTAATGATTTTTTTTTAAATACTAGCTAGAAGATTTTGTAAAGGGTAGTAGGCCAGTAAAGATAACACTAAAACCTAATTCTTTACCATACTGAACAATTTTATGTTCAGCGTTAATAATGTGAGTTTTGTCTTTACTCCTAAAGGCATTATTTACTACAATAGCCACTTCTTTATATTTCAGTCTACCATTGGTTAGCTTACTTGATCCATTGTTTTTATTATGTAGGGTGCAGACTTTTATGTACATGATTGTGCATTGTCACATTTCACAAGCCTTTTAGCATAGAATCACCAGTTATGCTCACTATAATATCTAATTCTTACTCAGGGATTGCTATGTCAAAACTAGCTGCTGAGCTTGGGCAATGCTTTTATATGTTGGCCCTTCAGGAATATGTTTAAGTGCAACTGATGTTTGAAACAAGTAGTCCCCCCAACAACAATAATACTTTCAAAAATATGTGCCCTGATAACCAGTTATTTAGTTCCCTCAGGATATACACACACACACACACACACACACACACACACACACACACACACACACACACACACACACACACACACACACACACACACAAACACAGCCTACAGTATGCTATTTTAATTTATGAATTTCTGTTTGACATTCTACAACTTTAGCTATTATTAAAACAAACAGATGGATCATAACACTACTGTGGTAGATAATATATTTTATAAAATCTGTTAAGATCTGTATATCTGTTTGTGATTCCTTACTGCCCGGGCTGACCTTATGCATAGGTGAGCTAGTCAGCCACCTAGGACAATCTTCAGCTAGGGTTGTGGAGCTGGAAAGGCTCCACAGCCAATGGGCTCCATGTGGGGGAATGCTGCTGACTTACTATTAGTTACTGTGTGACAGTAATGATTTGGCTCATCATTTCTCAGAGATTTGTACTCCTTATTGTCAAATGGCAACTACTAAAAAGGTCACACAAACTAAAAAGTCAACAGATGCATTGCATTATCAAAGCAGGAGCAGGAAGTGACAGTGTGAAGTAATTTTTTTAAAGATACTGCCAGGCAAACTGATAAAAATTGCTTCATAGTTCTGCCTTGCTGATCCCAAAATTGCAGAGGATTATAGTCAGTAAGTAATGCTAGACATTAGAATTTCCTACTGCTTATTGATCAGAAAAATGTATGTTGATGCAAAGCCTGCTCTTCCTTCCATGTTATATTTTCTGATAAATCACCAAGATTTACAATCGATAATGATAGATATTACAGTTTCATGATACTTACTGTTCAGAAAATGTATGTTGATGCTCTGTGTGAATTTGTGTTTGTGTGTATATATGTGTGTTTGAGTACAGTTGCTTAGAATGATACGTTGTCTGTACCATTGAGAAGAATGTGTTAAATATTGTATTGAAATGTATTCTGATCCTTGTTTCTTTTCTGTATGGCTCTAGAGGATTACTACTGCTAGTACTACTACTACTACTACTACTACTACTACTACTACTACTACTACTACTATTACTGCTACTACTGCTAGTATTACTACTACTGCTACTACTAATTCTACTGTTGCTACTACTGCTAGCATTACTACTACTGCTGCTGCTACTACTGCTATTACTGCTAATACTATTGTTATTACTGCTACTACTGCTAATATTACTGCAACTACTGCTACTACTACTGTTAGTATTACTACTACTGCTAGTATTTCTACTACTGGTGCTACTACTACTGCTATTATTACACTACTGCTATTACTGCTATTGCTGCTAGTATTACTGCTACTGGTGTTACTACTACTGCTAGTATTACTACTACTGCTGCTATTACTGCTACTGCTACTACAGCTGCTGCTGCTACTACTGTTACTACTACTGCTACTACTGCTGGTATTGCTACTACTGCTGCTACTACTTCTGCTATTATTACACTACTGCTATTACTGCTATTTCTGCTAAGCTGCTAATATTACTGCTACTAGTGTTACTACTACTACTGCTAGTTTTACTACCACTGCTACTACTATTACTGCTACTACTGCTAGTGTTACTACTACTACTGCTAGTATTACTACTACTGCTACTACTACTTTGACTATTATTGCTACTACTGCTAGTGTTACTACTACTACTGCTAGTATTGCTACTACTGCTACTACTACTATGACTATTATTGCTACTACTGCTAGTGTTACTACTACTACTGCTATTACTGCTACTGCTACTACAGCTTCTACTACTGTTCTTCACCAAGGGAACAATTTCTCATAAGGCCGGCCCTGCTTCCAACTACTAACAGAGTGGCACCACAGAGATTATACAGGGCATATGCATACAGTAGTCACTCCATTCCATTTATGTTGTAATAAATATATACGATAACATGAAAGATTATTTCAGAAATTAAGAAAGCTGTATAGTCAGAGTTTCAAAGGTCTCTAATACAGCATTGAGAAATGTGCTTTAATTAAGAAAGTAAAAACATCCATTTCATTAACAAATAGGTGTGATGGTGATATTACTACCTAAAAAAATCAGCTATAGAGAATAGTGCAGGCACTTTGAACATGGATTGTTCTGACAATAATCATCCACTGTTGTCTGGATAGTGCAGCTTTTTATATTTGCAAGTGTTAACAACAGAATTCAGGGCTTTTCTGCACAGTTAGGTAAACCCATTGCCATAGCAACATTTTATTTAATCCTGCTCGACTGAATACTGCTACAGCTGATTAGGCACTGACACGATCAATGTACTCTTCCTGTCTGTAAAATGGATGTATCCACAATTTTCATTGGAAAGAAAATACATTCATTAATTGTCTCTTAGCAGTGTGCATATGAAACAAACATAGCCAAACAACAATGATGTATGGATCACTACACATTACATTTGTTTTTGATTTACTTACTCTTTAAGCTCTACATTTTCATTTTCTCTGTCATCCTAGTGAATTAAAGACCACCAATTTGCACTGTACATGATACATTCCAAGCTAAATTAAACAAAGTTATCACTTCCCACTTCATTTGCTTTTGATAAAAGCTTTCGCTTCAGGCTTCTGTGTTGCTATCAACTGAATTGTATCCTTGCCCTTCATAAAATTCCATTGTCCTCTCAGACTGTGACTGTGATATCTCTGAACATTATAAAATAATATACATTTCCTGTAATTTGTCATACTTCCCAATTTATTTACCTCTTGTTATTATTGCATAATTTTGTGTATTAACAGACTTCATCTGATATTGTTTGTCGGTTCTCCTAAAACATATTAATGTTCATTGTAGCCAAGGGAACCTACCTCATTTTTTTTCAAGACTTGACAAATTAATAATATGGTACTAATTATTCAGATTATTAATAAATATGTAAGGTAGGAAATACACCAACATAATTTAAAAAATACAAGCTGACAACATTTTCTCTGGGGGGCATTATTCCTATTTCTGCAGTCTCTAAATAGATAGACTATAAGGACACAACTTCGGAGTTAAAAAAAGTTTGCCATTTATCAAGACTCTTAAGTTGCCCAACCTTCCAGTCAATATCTCAGTAATACAACATTGTAGTCTCTAAAAGCAGGACTCATTTACATCACTGTTCCATATATTATCACTAACTTAGGATCAATTCATTGTGTCTCAGCAAAACAAGACCTTACAAAGGAATCATTATTTAACCATTGGTAAGTGTAATCTGTAAAAAGAAAAAAAAAAATAAGTTGGAAACTTGCAAAAAAGTTGAGAAGCAAATGACGTCTAACATAAGGGAATTGCAATTGGAAATGGTGTGAGCTTATTAACACAGACAAAAGAAGACAGCAATGAAGACACTAAAGCACAATTGCGCAATATAGGCAAGATGGGAACATTTTACCTGGAACCATGCTAAACCAAAGCAAGGATGCTTATTATACATTCACGTCAGGAAAGAAGCTGAACTGTACCTTTTCACAATGTATCTTTCATGTAAATGATAGCTCTCAGCTGTCCAGATTTTCATAGAATGTGCAGAATTTTGTCTTATATCTTTGGTCTGTTCCTCATAAATGTGTGGTTTTCACAAAATACTGATATACATTTTAGTTTCAGACTTCATATCCTTCAGAAAATACTTACTAACACAAATCCTGCAATTCTAGCAACTTTCTGTCTTTATAACAGCAATATTCAAAATCTGTCCCTGTTTTGGGGCCATTGTCCCTGCATTATTTTAGACTTTGTCCAGATTTCTTGAGGTAAGAAGTTGAGAGCTATAGGGTAATTTGATGAGGTATAAAAGGGAAGTAGCATGTCTACTATTTTGTATGGCATATGCTGTACACGTTAACATAATCGTTTTGATCTTATCTACATTAATTAGAACCTGAATCACTATTATTTGCAAGGTGAAAGCAAGAAAAGCACCAGACTTAAGCTAGTCATAACCTTACTTCCTTTTAATACTCTTTGTTACCATGGAGTACTCATAAGATCATAGTGTCATTGGAGGTTACTAGCCTTACAACCCTAAAGCTTTTTTAAGCCTAGCAGTTTATGTCACAATTTTCAGAGTTATCAGCCCCCACAGGCTAGAATGACTTTGGTATATGCTTGTGCCTTAGGGCATCTACAAATTGCCCCTGTCCATAAGGGCCACAGGCAACAAGCCAGGATGAATTTGCAATTTCCCATCCATTGGTCTAAACCGCATTTGAATAGGCTTAGGGAAAAGCCCTTTTTCACATGAATGGGGAGTCTGTTCCAGAGAATGGGGTAATCTCTGAAACACAAACCTGTCCATCCAACATGTTTTGTTTGTCACAAACAATTTTTTAGCAAATTTGTAGCAGATCAATCAGGGCTGGATTGGAGGATGCATTGTAGGTTACATAGATTGTCCCTCAGTACTCTATAGGAGACCATGTACAGGGACAGAGCATTAAGGCGGTCTGCATAGGACATATTATTTATACTATGTTATTCTTGTTCTCAAAGTTCAGCAGAGATACATCACTCTGAAGGCTTTAGTATGCCACCTAGTTGTAAGAATGTAAGATTGGAAATGCACGTTATTATTATGTCTTTCAGAGTAATAGTACTTTGACAATCAGACCTTCTCTTACTAAGCAAATCAGAAAAGCAAGGCTTCAGAACTGTACAAGTTATAGAACATTTCTATCTTATTAAGGTAACAAAAATACACATCAGGTTTTCTAGTCCTATTCTAATAATGTGAGAAATAAGCAAAAGTTTATACAAAATGAAAACCTTCCCCATTCCCTGAGCCTTGCCCCAGTACTTCAGTTTTTCATTTTCTAAGAGTGATAGAAGGGGCTTCTGCACTAAAAGGAAGGCAGTTGTCCTTCTCAAGATGTTTCAGGTGGCTCATTAAAAGAGCCTATAAAACACATTATTGCATTCAATAACAGGTGAGATCAGTGAAATACAAAATGGTACAACATTATCACTGGAGTGACATAGGTTCATAGGTTCATACTAGGCTATCTGCCCTAGGGCATTTAAGAGCGTGTATGGCTTTCGCCACCCATTTTAAATTAATTTTGCTATGTCCTTTTTCGAGGTTAGTATACTGTGCCTCTGTCTAACAGTGACACAGAAGTGATACCTACGATCTCCTATCCACTCATCAAGATTCCTCTTGAAGAGAGTCAATGAGGACAAACAATTTAGAATTAGGTGGGCAACAGAATATGTTCTTCTGACTTATTTAGATATATATACTTAACAATGGTTAAATTGTTGTCTCCCATTTCCCCCTACACCTTTAATGATGGTGTTTTTTGTCATTTGAATATTTATTTATAATCGTAATGCATATCCTCACTGTCAGTTCTCCTGATGCTACATTTTCTTACATTTAAGGTGAGATCATTATTACTTCACTAAGTGTATTATTTTTGTAGACCCTCTTGGAGAACTTTGCTATCATTTTTTGAAGTAATTATAACATTCACTTTGGACTCGTCAATATATCTGGTTATCCATAGCCCACTTCCCACTTTTATATCAGAAAATAATATTCCAAAAATAAGTTTTTCTAGTACAAGTTCTAGTTCTAGTTCTGTGGAATGCGACTGGTAACTCCAGTCAGGATAGTCAGATAAGTCATTCCACCCTGATTTATTGCATTCTGCTGAACTAGAGTTGAATTTGTTTTCAGGCATATGGAGTGGCATTAAATGCCCTTAATCTGTCAAGTATAAAAAACACTAAAAGTCACTGCTGTTTGACTCACAAAATGATTTTTGTTCAATGGACACTGCAACTTAGTAGCACCAAAAACAGACGTTGTCTGTCAGAAGATGCAGGCACACCTGTGCCAGCAGCAGAGTATAGTATGATTTGAAGTAAAAGGGCTTACCAGGCATTTTGGAGCACAGCAAAAGGCACATATTGATCAAATGTTTCTTCTGGTCTCAGGTCTCTCAAGAAATTGGGGTTAGAGTTCCAAAGTAAACAGATATGCAGTCTACAGATATCCACATAGTAGCTAATGACCCTCTTTTTAAATTTTTATTTATTTAACATTTGTTGACCGGGAAAGTCTGACTATGTTCCACAGATCCTGTTTTCAGTGGAGGTCTTGGGAGAAATGCTCCAGAAGCATGTCTTTAGAATGTGGGAGGAAACCGGAGTACCTGGAGAAAACCCACGCAAATGCAGGGAGAACATGCAAACTCCACACAGAAGGCACCCCAGCCGAGAATCGAACCGGAGAACCTCTTGCTGTGAGGTGATAGCATTAACTGCTACACCACTGCGCCGCCCTTAAATGTAATTTTTTATTTAATTACATAATGTTGTGCTTTTGCACACTACATCATTACAATGCCAGTATATAACACATTCCATTGCCAATTTAAATGACAAACATGCTGAGGCAGAGTTGTATTGTATGTGGCTTTTACTTCCTTCTCACACATTACAATGGCAGAGCCACAGAGATGAGTGTGCATATAGGAACATGCTTATCAACACTCACAATACATTTTCTCCCATTTTAAAATATAACCTAGAAGAGAATAAAATATATAAACTATTAACAGTGGATTCATGTTTATACTAAATGTTTCACATTACATGTTCTAAGATATAATGTAGGGGTTGGCATTAATGCCATTGAATTCTTCCTTTTTTTAAGCTAAGTATTCAGTTGTATCATCATATTTTGATGGTAACATATAGTATACCTTTTGATAAAGTGCTTCTAAATATTTTCTCCTGCTTATCTCCAGCCATTTGTACTTCCTTCTGTACTTTTACCTGCACTCCTCCTCACAGATGTAACCTCTGCAGGACCTCCTAAAGACCTCAGTATACTGTCTCTGGGGTATCGCCTGAGGTTGAACCAATGAGATGGGTAGACCCCTCAGAGGTGCTTCCACTGGGTAAAGCAACAGAACCAGTGTCCAAGTGGTCCTCATTCCTTTCTCTGGTCAAAGCTTTGGTGTGTCTTCTCCTTGATGTGAAAATCTGATTACTCATTTTCCTTTGCATATATTCTTTGTCATCCATTTGTTTTCATTTACAGCCCTATTCAAACATCAGTCTTGAGGGTATGGCTTTGTTGATCAACTTCAGAATACATTAGTATCCTCAATCTGGTTGATGACTAGATGGTAGCCAGTTATTACTTATATGGTATTACTTGTTTGTCTGGTCATCCTTCAAAATTCAGTTGTCCAGAAATTGGCTTTGGACCATCTTGTTGATAAATGCTTCTTATCTGATATACATGTTCTCTCATTCTATAGTGTCCCAGATTACTGGTATAAATTAGAGGCCTTTCATTGAAACAGCATAGCCTAGTTGTGTTTCATCAGTTCTGTAGTCTCTGGCCAGTGCTTAATGTCAAATTTAAAAATGTTGTAATGTCCTTAGTTTCATGAGATTAAATGGTGCATTGTGTCCTCATATATGGCCAGTCTACTGTGTAAGTTAATGTTGAAGTACAACATGGCTGATATAATGCTGCCTGTTGCATGGATTATGTTGTGTTAAGTGAAGAGAAAATTATCTGGTCTGTATTATGGGGATTACCATTAGAATTTGTACCTTTAACAACCTTTTTGAATGTTTGTACAAAAACTCAGCAAGTCTATTTGCATCTCAGCAGTGAAGTGCTGACATGGTCTATAATGTTTCTTTGTTTTGTAAATGTTGTGAACTCCAATGACTACTATTTTAAAGATAAACAGCTATGCTGTTGACAAAAAGCTCTTCCAGATAATGATAGTTGTGATAAATGTTAGTAGAAAGTATTGTCATTGTTATTGTGCTAAATTGCAATCATTTTCAAATTTATATTTTATGTAAATATTCAGAAACAGCTTTTCATGTCTTACAAAACATGTAAACCAGACATGGAATATTAATGGTCCTTTGGATGTAGCAGAGTTAGGCTTCATGTGACTTCAGACACCTTTCTGAATGCATACTTTAGATATTTTCAGAAATATGAAAATTATGCTGATCTACATGATTAATATTATAAATACTCAACAGCTCTCAAGTTACAGTTCTTAAGTGCAAGCATATCTCTCAGCTGTCCAGATTTCCGCAGAATGTCTAGATTTTTGGCTCATATTTTGGTCTCTTCCTCATAAAATTTGAGTTTTTCTGTCAAATCACTGGGATGATCTGAAGACTGAAGTCACTAAATAATGACATACATGTGAGTTTCAGATTTCACATCCTTCAGAGAATGTATGTTAAATCAAACCCTGTTATCCTAGCAACTTTTTAAGTTAATAAGACCATTATTTAAAATATGTTCCTATTTTTGGACCTTTGTCTCCCCATTTGCCGGGCTTTGTCCAGATGTCTTGCACTAAGAGGTTGAAAGTTACAAGCGTCAGTGGCAGTTTTCTGTGGCATTGTCAAATGCTTCAGCTAATAATGAATAATCCATTTAGTTGTTGACATTATGAATTAAAATGCAGAAATATTACCTATTTTCATAATAGCTAACAAACATCTAGCAGCATCTCTAGTATACCAGTTTGTACTCTCAGTGACAGTGTACTTTCTCACATAGTGCCCACCCCAGTAATACATAACTCACTCAGTTATAAAAAATACAAATATTAAGCAGCAAAGAATAGTTAATGTTTCTGCTCCAGTGCATCCCAGATAAACATTCTTAGTGATAGTGTGTTACCAACAACCTCCTGTTTAGTATGTTACCTATAATTGAATGTTAGATCATTCAGGTGAGGAAGCTGACTTCAAACAATGTCATGACTACATATGGAACTGCTGGTATCTAATGGAATGATAGCAAAATGGCACTATAGCTACTAACGAGTTAATGGTGCAAAGTACAAAACACCCTGTCAGAGCCCTCCAAAGAAAAGAAATAACACCAATAAAGACTGATGCATAAAATAAAAGGAGCTGTACAATATAACCAAGTCAGGTGCTAAATATACACACACACTCAGAACAAGAATAACATACAAGAATACACTGATGCTGCTTTATGACTGGGGCTTATGCTATACTTTTTCATGTTTTTATATAAATAACACCTGACAAGACTACAAGAGTTTCAGAGAACAAATATGAACATACTTCAGTACAGCTAAATATAAAAAAACTATCAACACACTGCCTTGACTATTAGTTATACTTAATCTTGTATTTCTTTTACTTTAAAAATGATACATTAAACAGCAGAAATATACTTTTTCTGAAAGCAGATGTTGTACTCATTTAGAAGTGCTTTTCATTACCATGGTTTTCGTTGTGATGCACTGCCTCTCTCAATAAGTGAGGCTCAGAATTAAAGAACAAAACTAAGATATCCAGTGCAAATCTATTGTGTCAGGAATACACAGAGAAACTTTTGTAATGTTACTCGCACAGCACAACTAAGTGTTACATCAATGCATTGTAATGGTATTTTGTTTCACTTTGCAAGGGAGATTAGCAATTTCCTAATTCCTAAATCATATCTACAAAGTAGCAAAGAGGGCAGCACAAGACAGAAAGTAGCATAGAAATGTTGCACATCTGGTAAACCTCATCAGGTGCATTAGGTACTGAAGACAGAAGTAGCCCCAGTGACCTACAATCTTATCCATTTCCCCAAAACTATATACAACTAAGACACAGAAATTGCATGGCTACACACTACATGTGGTAACTCCTTCATAAATACATGTTTTACCTCTTATTCAATTTTTAGATTCAACCAAGAGTCGGGGACAAAGGCATAAAATCACTGAAACTTTTGAATACTGATGCTATTTATTAAAAAGTTTCCAAAAAAAGATAATTGGTATTAATATATGTTTTGTGAAGAAAAATAAGTATTTGACTTTAACATGTATTTTAACATTCACTACTGTCACAAACTGACAAATGGCAACATTCTAATCAGGTATCCATTATATAAGGGAACAAAGTGAATCAGCAGCACAACCTTATTCAACACTCAGTCATGTCAACACTAAAGTGAGAGCAGCTATTTTATATTCTTAATTAGGACTGCAGTATGTTGGAGAATGGTGCTCTGCAGAGGTGAAGCCTCCCTGCCAAAGAGCAAATTTATATTTCTATTTTTTTCCTATTAATTTTCTCTTCTTCATTTAAAACATACACTTTATTGCCTGTACTTTTTAGTATCAGTGTCAATTTTTAGTTATGAAGCAATAGTAGAAATTATATGTTCTAAAAAGCAGACAAGGCAGTACTATATGGCTTTCACAGCATGCATACGTATATGCAATGTCTTTTTACTGTAATTATTTACACCCCTCATGTTCTGCCTGCCGCTTTTAGACTGTAAGAAAAAACATCATAACATTCTCTCCATTCTACATATATATATATATATATATATATATATATATAAACATTCTTAGTGTCAGTTTGTTACAAACACCCTCTCCTTTTGTACATTATCTATCATTGCTTAAGTTATTCAGATAAGGGCGACAACTCCGAACAAAAAGATTAAGGCTTGCTATGATATCTCTTCTTATAGATGTACTGAGTCTTTCCAACACTCTTGCAGACCCATGTGATTTACTCACTGTTCTCGCTGACAAAGAACTACCCTTGGAACCCAAGATGGGCTGAGTTACTTAAATAACAATGCCTTCTGAACTTCCTTTACTCATGCAGCTCTCTCATGATTTTGGTTTCTTCTATCTAGACAAGAGAATGCACTTCTGTGCATGAGACCAACAGTTGCCATTGGACTGGTTAGCCTCTGGATGGAATTTCTGATGGAGGAGTTTCTGGTTGGTACTCAGAAGAAAAATGAAAATATTGAGAATAGGCAGGTATGTTTCAGGTGTACTGCTGAAGCTCCTTTGTAAACTAGCCTCCCAACAACTATACTGTTGTCTTCTTGGACTATTGCTGCCTTTCTGCTGTTGGATGTTAGATGTGCATGAATGCATAACTGTGTATGCATCCATCTGGGAAATCACATTTTTCATTTAATTATCCTGCAATTTAAAAGGTGATAAATATATTCACCCTACTTAACAACCCCTATAATTTAATAAAAATAAAATCATGCTAAAAATTCCAGGACTTTTTTAAACTAAATATTGTAAAAAATAATTTAGAAAAACACATATGCCATGGCAAACATGAAGTATACCTGGCTATGCCCATGTTCTAATCTTAGTCCAACTTCTTCAACAGCTTTTCCCTTGATACATGTATGCTGGGTTCATGACTAGCTATCTGTAAAATTTGTAGTTGAACATTGCCAGATACAAACTAAAAAGGTTATACATTTGAGGACCATTAAGTGTGATCCTCAGAACAGCAAGAATTTATAGACCTTATCTAAACGCAATCCTGTCTTGGATTGTGATTGACTGTGCAGTAGCCAGGTAAGAGAAGTTTTTCTTTTAATTTATATTTTATTTTTTACCATTGTTTTTCACTGTTTGTAAGATGGAAGGGACACCTTATAGACAAGAAGATTTACTTTTATTTATATTTTATTGTCTTAACTGTAATTTTCAGTGTTTGTTTTTAGAAAGGGATACGTTTTAGACAAGCACACTCTGGCCATTCCAAGAGGCCTAGTCAGGTATAACTTCAAACATACTATAGGGGGAGGAGGATCCAGAGCTTATATAAACAAGCCTATCTTGGTTTGTGATCTCTTAATCTTTACTGTTCAAAAGAGGTGTGACTGTGAGTGATAGTGTGATGTGAAGAAATTCCAGCGTTTGTGTGAGTTTCACAACTTGCATGATCAGAGTAACAATTTTACTGTACTTAATTGAAAATTTAGTTGCATATTATTTGTGTGATTTTTTTTCATCGAAGTTTATTTAAATTCTCTTTGAATTTTGTGGTAACTGCTTTTGTTTATTCTTTTCTTTTAGAATTCTTTATTCATTTGAAGCTGAATATGGATTCCTTAAATGAGTATGACAGTGACAATTTGCTAAAGCACAAGTATCTTGTACAGTGTGCTAAATGCTATGTATATTTAAAGGTAACACCTGATAATGCCGGTAATCTCTGTTCCTCATGTCAAAAGATGGATGATTTGTTTACCATTATTAGTAGTAAATCTAGACTTACTAATGACAATTGTATTTAATAACTGGACCGATGACATAAATAATATTAGACAAAGAGGAAAGGAAGTGTCTGTTTTTTTTTTTTTTTTTGAAAGGAAGTGTCTGTAGATCACTCAACCCTTATTGAACAAGATAATACCACTGACAGCTTTGGAGTTCTGGATACAAGTATTCAGAAATCTGAGGATTGAAAGTATATAGAAGAAAATAAAAACAAAGAAAGGAAGGAAGAAGTTCACAACAAATAACAAGGAAAAAAAAGATAATGATAAATGTCTGTAAACAAAAGAGAATATATACTAAAATGGAAATTGCTTTGTTGTGTAACACACAGATTACAGGGGATGATGGCATTTTTCTATCAGAAAACCTTCAGTCTGCAGAAAAAGGCATCATTTTTCCAAAAGAGAAGTTAGAAAAAAGAGATAAGTGGCAGGTGAAAAGGAAGAAATCAAAACTGAATGTGAAATGATTGAAGAACATTACTGTAAGAAAAAAGACGAAAAAGACAGATGTTTGCAACATGGCTCACACTGTGGATGTACAAATCCAGCTGGATGAAAACTAAATGCTTTCAAATGTAATAAGCAATGAAAACAGTGGAATTAATAAAACTAACAGTGATGAAGATCATTCATTTGTAACAATTGATAGAGCAGATACTACTGAATTGCAAGTTAAAGATTTTTCAGATCTGGTCAGAAAAGATATCCTTGTAATTGAAGATTCAGTTATTAGAGGAACTGTTACTTACATTTGCAGAGAAGATAATGAATATTGAATAGTGTTATGCTTGATGGAGCAAGAATAGTGTCCTTAGAACACCTTAATATTAGGAATTAGAGATCTGTTTTTATTCAAGTCAGTACAAATGATATCATCCACAAGGACTATGACTATTAGTAGGGAAATTACAGCCCTCTTAGATAGCATAGTTTGTACAGGTATTCAGATGTATTTTTCACAAATCACATATACAAAGGGGAGTCGGGTCACAATGAATGAAAAGATGTTTGAAGTAAATGCCTACATGAAAAAAAAAATTCCTGTTTTAAAATTTGGAAACATGTAGAGCAATTGAGGATAATTTTGGGCATGTGTTTAGACAGGATGGCTTTCATTTGTCAAGATCACAGAAGAGAATTTTTGCATCAGATATTTTTCAATATTTGACAAACAAAAAGCAGAATTTCCGCAAGGTCTAAAGTTTAGCAGTTCACAGATAGCAACATTTGACACATCTCTGATGGTGGTTAATGCTAGTAGCATTGATAATAATTTTTTTTTATTACTGGAAAATTTGCTATGTTTCCAAAAGATTGATGTTATTATTGTTTGTGAAACACAGTTAAAGAACAATGATTGGAAATCAGTTCTGTCAGGATATAAATGTTTTTACCGTAACAGGCATTCCAACCAACAAAAGTCACATGTAGGTGTTATGATTTATTTACTTAATATTTGTTTACTGTGAAAGTTTGACTGGGACAGAGCTCATTTTCAGTGGAGACCCAGGGAGAAATATTCCATACACATGTCTTTGGAATGTGGGAGGAAACCAGAGTACCCACAAATGCAAGGAGAACATGCAGACTCTGCACAGGAGACACCCCAGCTGAGAATCGAACCAGAGAACCTCTTGCTGTGAAGCTAACCACTGCTCCACTGCAGTGTTATGAGACCCATAATTATTACATGTTCAGTGATAACAACAGTACTATAGATTGTATAACTGTGACAGTAAAGACAACCTAGGAACACATAATTTTTGGAGTATATAGACCACCAAAGTCAAGTGCTGATGACCTAGAGGAATTCATACATTTACTGCATGAAACACAGGATAGAAACTAATAGGAATAATATTGATTTAACAACATTACTAAGAAAATTATTCATAATGTGTGTTTAGGAAAAACAATTGCTTCAGATCGTAAAAAAAACTACCAGGGAACAGAACATACTAGACATTGTTTGTGTTCCTAAACAAATTACTGATACTTCACATCAAGTTTTACCACCGTCGATGTGCAATGATCATGAGGTTATAAAAGTTAATTTGTTAATAGATAATTCTCCCAAACTGAAATCTAAACCACTGCACAGAAGATTAATAACAGACCATACTTAAGCAAAATAGTCAGTATGTAAAACTAAATGAAGTGATGTGTTCAGTGGAAAACCTGCAGGAGGAATGTGGAAAGTCTTGAAAGTGAAATTGTTTAAATGCAAAGAAATCAAAAAACTGTTTAATATAAGCATCTAGGCACACAGCGTCATGGGGATATATTTCCATAACAGCAAGATACTTGATTAAGGTGTGAGACAAAAAATATAAGAAATGGAAAACAGGTCAAACTACAACTTTGAAAAATTAAATGAACAAGCTATATAGAAAAATTAATCATAGTGTGAGGAAAGATCAATAACAATTTGAAGAAAATTTATATAAAGATATTGAGTATAATAGGAAACCATTTTATAGAGTTATAAGAAGTGGATGGAGTAAAGACACACAAATTGATAAACTGTGTGTAGATTCTAAATTGTATTCTTAGACACAAGAAGTTACAGATAGGTTTACAAAATCTTATATAAAACAGTTTGAATCCATAAATGGGGTGATAAATTGTCCTAGTGACATTAAGGTAACCTCAGATACTGAAATCAAATTAGATTATATTGAAAAAGAACCATGCAAACCAGATCCAAACAAAGTAAGTGGAGGAGATGGAATTAGTAATAATGATCCGAGAGCACTTCAGCAAGAATTTACAATACCATTAGCAGTGAAAGTTTTGAAACATGAGGAGAATAAATCTAAAATGACTTCCCTGCTTAGGCTAGCAGAAGCATATCAGTGTCAAGCAGGAATGGAAATCAAATCACAAGTGGATAAAACCAGACAGCAAATGAATGTGCCAAAAAACTAAAGAAAGTAT
This sequence comes from Protopterus annectens, assembly GCF_019279795.1. NCBI lineage: Eukaryota > Metazoa > Chordata > Ceratodontiformes > Protopteridae > Protopterus > Protopterus annectens. The sequence goes on from NC_056741.1 coordinate 430,279,894, forward strand.
ATAAAGTGAAGGACCAGATGAGAAGGCAATAAATGTGTAAAATGCATAAATATAGTTGCAAGTATAGAAAAGTTCTGGAAGAACCTCATGTTGATCAGGAATTAATGCAAGAATGGCTAAGGGGAGTAGAATTCAAACCAAGAGATGAAAGATTAATATTGGTGGCAAAAGATAGTGGGCTACATACACATTGGTTTACAAAGTCCATTGAACATACTGGAGAAACAGAGAAATGTAGGTTTTGTAAAACAGAATTGGAAACAGTTGCACACATCTTTGCTGGTTGCAACATACTAATGGCAAAAGGACTCTATACAGAAAGGCATAATAATGTGGCAAGACTGTTGCACTGGGGATTGTGCAACCATTATGGTATTGAAGTGGCTGAAAAACACTGGAAACATGAGCCACAAAGCATCATAGAAAATTATGAAATCTACATCACATGGGATCATCCATTACCAACAGTTCAAAAGGCAGATGCTAGAAAACCAGATATAGTGGTCCAAGAAAAGAAGACAAGAGCAGCATTGATTGCTGAGCAGTATCCTTCCTTCACCAAGAATGATGCCACAATATAGAGACAAGATGATCAGCTTTAACAATTGGCTTAATGTCTGGTGTCATTCAAAGGGGATCCAGTGTCTGTCTGCCTGGGATGACATGCTTGACAAGCCACGCTGCTTCACAAGGGTCGGCTTGCACCTGTCACCCCTGGGATTCCGGATATTGGCTAAGGCTCTTGCCACCCCCATAGTGCCTTTTTTAGGCAAGGCTCAAATTCTAAACCTACCACCCGAGAAAACAAAAATGGGAAGAAACTGGGGGTAATGCTGCTCAATGCCAGAAGTCTAAATCTCAAAATGCACGCACTCGAGGCCCTTCTCAGTATGGAGAACATCGATGTCTGTGCTGTAACTGAAACCTGGTTCAAGGCTCCTGAGAGCACCACGGCACTATTAGGTTTTACCTCATATCATGCATTCCGGCCCCAAAACCCGGACCACACCACAAAAGGAGGGGGTGTATCCATATTCATAAAGGATGCCCACACCTCCAGGTTGGTGGCAACGCACAAAGCTTCGGAAACCATCCAGATGCAACTAACCATAGGCAAAACTGCTCTACAAATTGTAGCATGCTACAGGCCACCCTCTCAAACTCAGGAACCCCACACAGCCTTCCTGAAGACACTGGAGGGTATAAATGTATCTCGAAACACCATCATATTGGGTGACTTCAACTACCCGAATATAGACTGGGAACATTACTCAAGCCCTAACTTTCTAGCCCAACGGTTCCTGGAGTTCATAAATTCAAATGCCATGGAACAGCTAGTCACTGTTCCCATGAGAGGAGAAAATATACTAGATCTCATTATCACAAACATGGGGACAAAATGCTCCACACCGGAAGTATATCCCTCATTGGTGAGATCTGATCATAAACTAAACTCACTGGAAATCCACATCCTGCCCCCACCCCAAACAAAAAAGACCACAGTGAAGAACTTCTCTAAAGCAAACTTCACACTACTCAAGACTGGTGTGGTATCCTTCAAGGCCCCTGAGCCAGTGGAAACCACAACCCAAGCTGCGGAAGCCCTTACAAATGCCTTCTATGAACACCTTCAGGACTGCATGGATCAGGCAATCCCAAATAAAACCAAGACTCTTTCCACAAAGGGCAAACATCCAGTCTGGTGGACCCCAGCCATTAACAAACTTTACAATAAGAGGAGAAAGCAATTCATGATAGAACAAAATCCATAAAAGGGAAGTCACCCCTGATCATTATTAGTAAAAAAAATACGAGCACTCATAAAATCAACTAAGGCCAATTTTGAGAGAATATTTGCCATGGATTCAAAGGACAATCATAAGGCCTTTTTCAGCTATGTTAAGAACCTGGGTGGAAACTCCCAGATATGCTCAGAATTAGTCCAAAATGATACAAAAATCACTGAACCCACAGACATTGCCAACATACTGGCAGACAGGTTCAGTGCAAACTTCATCCCCCTCTCCCCCCCTAAAGGAGAGATAACTATCCCAGCAGAGTGTAGCCTCCCAGACATCTCAAATGCGCAGGTGAAAGCTGCTCTCTCTAAAGCTAAAAACACAGCATCAATGGGACCGGATGGTGTGCCCGACTGTGTGCTACACTAGCTAAATGAGGAATTAAACCCACACATAAGGCAGCTGTTTAATCTCAGCCTTACCACAGGATACATGCCCAAGGAGTGGCGTAGGGCAACTGTGGTCCCACTCCACAAAGGTGGTGCCTCTACGGACCCTGGTAATTACCGCCCCATAAGCTTAACAAGTCTAGTCTGCAAAGCTATGGAGAGGATCATAATGGAGATCATAAACAAAGATATAGGGGACTTGCAGACATTGGACCCGACCCAGTTTGGCTTCGTCAAGGGCAGATCATGCCTTTTGAACTTGGTCGACTTCCTCGAAACAGTCACCAAGGCCATTGATGAGGGAAAGGCAGTCCATACAGCCTACCTTGACCTTGCAAAGGCTTTCGACACAATACCCCATTTGGGTATTGTAGAAAAACTTACCAGCTTAAATGTAAACCCATATGTCACAAGTTGGGTTGCAAACTGGCTTAAGGACAGAACCCACAGGGTTAGAGTTGCTGGCGCTATGTCACTCTCCAAGCTGGTCACAAGTGGTGTCCCACAGGGCTCGGTCCTTGGCCCCCTATTGTTCGGCATCTACTTCTCAGAAGTACAGGCCAACATGGGAGGACTTTGGCTGACAAAGTTTGCAGACGACTGCAAACTGGGCGCCATAGTGGAAAGTGCATTGGACACGGATATCCTTCAGAAGGGACTCACGGAAACAGATAGCTGGTGCCAGAGCCATGGCCTGAACTTAAATGCCAAAAAATGTATAGTCATACCCTTCGGGAAAAACAAGGTAACCCCAAGCTACCATATAGGTGGCAATCCACTAAGCACAGAAGAGGATATCAGGGACCTGGGGACCCAGGTTGACAGTGGCCTTTCTTTTGACACTCACATTGCTAAAGTGGTTAGAAAGACTTTCTACATTGCCCACCTGATCATGAAGGGATTCACATCCAGATCTAGTGAGGTCATTGTTCCCCTGTACTCTTCACTTATCAGACCAATGATCGAGTACAATGCCCCATTCGGGATGTATCTCACCCGACATCTGCAGCAATTGGAGAGACCCCAAAAGTTCCTCACCAAAAGGATAAAGGGACTCCAAAATCTGTCCTATGCTGCCAGATTGAAGAAACTCCAGCTCTATTCAGTCGCATACCGTCTGCTCAGAGGTGACATGTGCCTGACATACAAGGCCATGTCCAACCCGGAATTAATGGACATGCTCCACCTCAAAAAATCCAAATCCACCAAAACCACTAGAGCAAGCGACTTAAACTTTAGCACGGATATAAATATAATGTGCTGGAGGGATAGATTTATCACTCAGAGACTCCCTATGCTGTGGAATAAAATCCCGGTCCATGTGAGGCAGAGCACCTCGCTGGCTCTGTTCAAGAGAAATCTTGACCTGTGGATGGGAGATCGTAGGTTTACCCCAGGAATCATCTCTGTGTCACTGCTGGACAGAGGCACAACAAACTAATGGGTACAGTATTTTTTCATATAAGCCACAAAACTTTGGGCTAGGCTTATAAATGCCTTAGGGCAGATAGTCTAGTATAAACCTATGAACCTATGAAATTGCTATAGTCAGTGACATACAGAGAAACACAAAGTCATAAAATTTCAAAATATTCAAGCAGAAATGAGAGCAATGTGGAAGAAAGATACCCAGATAGTTATAATAGTAGTAGGAGCAATGGGTCTTATAAAAAAAAGAGTCTACAGTCCTATTTAGATATGTTACCGATACATGCAGCTCCATACAAATTGCAGAAGGAGTCATTACTGGGCACATTGCAGGTGCTACGAAGAGATCAACTTTGATCGTACTTTGACTTAGGAATGGGTCCATTCCCATCAAGATATTAAAAACACAAAAGATTTGGAGAAATTATAAAAATGGAGATACCATTATATCTATTATTTACTGGGTCGTAAAAATATGTGGAGATTCCCCAAGACTGAAGAAATGCACTTGTTAAAGCTGTCTTTAAAGGAAAGGGGAGTAGGGCAAACTCAGAGTCATATAGACTCTTGAGTTTACTTTCAAGTTGTGGAAAAATAATGGAGTTGTTGTCAGATCTGATTAGAAAGCTTGGAACCTGAAACCATATATATCAGCATGCATATGTTGAAAATATATCTAAATACCACCTGTAACATGATGTTCTATAACAACATAATAACAGCTGTAAATGACAAATTGTGCTGTGATGTAACTTATATAGATTTAACTTCAGCATTTGACAGGGTCATACACAAAATACTGCTCAATAAATTAGAGCAACTAAATATCGATGTACTCTTGATAAGATGAATAGCTGCATAGCTTATAAACAAGACATATCAAGTATCACACAGCAACTGGGCAGGTGAAATTCAAGGTTACAGTCAGGGTGTCCCACAGGGCTCTGCCCTAGTCCCATACTTGTTTAAATTGTATCTTTCAGATCTATCTTTTTCATTTGTAGTGTTCTACAGTCTGTGTGCAGATTCCTTGAAATTGAGCAAACTGATTACATGTGTTACAGATAGGGTATGTCTGCAGAAGAATTTTGACTAAATTGTCCATTTGGGCACAGGAGAATAATATGCTGATAAGCACATCAAAAAGGAAGCATACGAGATTTTGGAGACTAAAATTGAAAGATCAGTATTTAATAGAGCACACAGTGATTGAAGGTATAGATTCATTTAAGGACCTGGGTATATAGGTAGTTCCAGGTTTGAGTATATCAACAATTGGTTAATGACAGTTACAGAACTATAGGTTGTATACAATGATTTATAAAGTCTAGGAAATCAGAAATGATGATGTAATTGTTTGTTAGATCCAAACATGAGTATGGAATAACCTTATTTAAGCATTATAAGAAAAAAAAGCATTAGTTAACTGGAAACAGTACAGGAGAAATATACCAAGGGCATACATGAATATGAAAATGTAAGTTATTATGAAAAACTAAAATACCTGAACTAAATGCAGCTAAAATATCTGAACTTGTACAGTTCCCATATAGATAATTAAGAGGTGACCATGTCCAGGTATATCGGGTGTTTAGAGACAACTACCTCTGCAAATGCTTGGAGATATTAAAAAGTAGTAGAGAATTATCAAATAACATATGTAGAAAATTTTATAGGAATAAGAAGTGTATTAATTGGTTCTCTGAGAGAGATGATGCATGGAATAGACTACTAAATTACATTAAAGCATGTACTAGTTTAGTTATTTTTTAGAACAGCCTGAACACTTATTATGGGAACAAGTGTTTTGGTATAATGTCAGGCTAGAAGGCTTTATAGCCAGTGCTTCAAATATTTGTTGGTTTAGTGGCAGGCTAGAAGGGCTTTAATGGCAGTATTTCAAATATTTGTTTGTGTGTATGTATGTAAATATATACTAACTCTGAGAGTAATTTGTCTTAAGCAATTCCCTGTTTCTCCAAGATACTCCAGTCTTGATATTAGTACATTTGGCAGGTATGTGGGGTGAAGGGATCCCCCCCACTCAATAAATTATTTAAGCGTACTGTGCGTTTCCTGATTCACCGTTATATTCTAAGGACTGCACTTTTTTGAGTTTTGTAACTTGAATTGAAAAGCCTTGAAATTCTAGTAGTGTTCCAACTAAAAATTCCAGTTCATGCCAGCACTGTAAAGGGTAATAGAATTATTGTCTTACCCTGTGAATATAATTACTCTGAGTCACACTGTACCCTTTCATATTCCTCCAACTTTCACACCTTACAGAGACTCATCTGATGTAATATCCCACTGTTGACATACCAGCCATAGTCAGAAAATTGTAGCACAACACTCACGACAATCCATCTGACACATCCCATAGCAACTCAAAAATAAAACTTGCTTTTCCTTTTCCATTCACAGCTTTAAATATTAAAATGTGTCACGTGTTATGAATACATCTTTTAAGAGATTTTTGCTTGGAAATAAATCAGGAAAACTGTAAGTGACTCACCTAAAGAGATCTTCTCGCCAGAGTCGGCTGGCAGAACAAAGATAAGGAGTGTCATGGTAGAAAGTAACACACAAGGAATGAGAAGGTTTAGTGCATAATAAAGTGTTCTTCTGCGAATGATAACATAGAAGGTTACATCGGGGTAAGGCTCTTTACAGCAGTCATAAAATATTTCATTCCGTTCTCCTGGGACACCTTGAAAATAAAAATAAAATATGAATTATTAAGAATGTGAGCTAAAATAGAAACGACTACTGTATGTGAGGTCTAATGAAAGTGCTTCTGATATAATTAAAGACTAAAAAATCATAGACTTTCAAGTGAACATAATCATTGAAGTTATATGTTAGAAAACTTTTCAAAGTTGGAAAAAAAGTGAGGATGTATAACAACAGAATTAATGTGCTGCAAATTTGAAAATCTATGTGGCAGCAAGCAGTGTGGTTTCTACTTGGCATGCTGGAAATTTGAGAACAAACTCAAATCCCAAGATGTTCACAGTGGTGTCCAGCATGTGTAACAGACTAACAGCAGAAGTCAAGTCCCAAAATCAGAGAACTGGAATACAATATAAAAAATTGTACCTGTCTGATACCATGGAACACCACTTGCTGATGGGCTATACGTCTTCAGCACCAGCTTAATGCTAACCACTGCTATTTGAACAGCAGTCCAGAGGAACAGAAGCCAGCATTTATCTTATTTTCCAATAAGGTGTTGTTCCCTCCTAATGCAGTTTATATAGTTCCTTGTTGTCTAAGAGCAGTGCTTTTCAAATCATGAAAGGATGCTCATAGGGGCCTACAGCTTTTAAATTGAGAAGTATGCATAAGAAGTCCTTGCTTTAGTCTGAATTGTAATGCAATTTTCTACATATATGTATGATTTGTCAGACAGCAGATATGGTTACACCAGCGTTAATAAGATCCAATGGTTTAAGCACATATTGTGTAATCTAGGATCTAAATTCCTTGTATATGTTCTGTCTCTTAAATATTGTAGGGAAGAACCTCAAATATTCCTTAAAGTTTGCCCACTTGAAACTCCCAAGTTTTCTGGGAGCTACCTGGATGTACCAAAGCAAATAACATTTACAAATTTGTAAATGAGGTGCTATGATTATATTTTTATTTGCTTACCGGGTGCGTGGGCAGATACAGTATAGGCCTTTTTCAGCCACAAAGTGAAAACAGTTTAACAATTGTGGACAGCCAATATTTTACAAGCTAGACCTGAAATGCCACCAAACACTACTTAGCATTGCCTAAAATAGTTCTGTATAGTACATTTATGGTTAATGTAACACATTTATTTAGTTAACTTGTACCAAGTTTTGCAATATTGCAGGTAAAAATGTGACAATGAAAAGTGCAAGATCCCATCCCATAATGCTTTTGACTGTGTTACCAGCACAATGCAGTCTATTAATAGTGTAGATTGTTTTCCCTACTGATAGATTTTTATCATGTCCTTGTTGAATTACTAAATTAAAATTGCACCATCACTTTTTTCTAACTTTTGACATAGTTATATTTCTGAGGCATCTGTCAGGACATTTCAGCCTAATTCACAGATGCTGTTTGATAATACAATAGTTTATTTATTTTCATTTGTTAACTGGGTTGGCCCAGCTAGGGCGGCCATGGTGGTGCAGTGGTTAGCATTGCTGCCTCACAGCAAGAGGTTCTCTGGTTCAATCCTCGGCTGGCGTGCCTTCTTTACGGAGTCTGCATGTCCTCCCTGTGGTCATGTGGGTTTCCTCCGGGTGCACCGGTTTCCTCCCACATCCCAAAGACATGCTGCAGGTGGATTCGACACTCTAAATTGGCCCTGGATGTGAGTGTGGGTGTGTGTGTACCTTCTGTGGAAGGTTGGGTGCTGGGCTGGCAACTCGACACCGTAAAACTCCACTGCCAATCATGAGTGGACAAGGAGATCCACTGTGGTGACCCCTAACCGGGAAAAGCCGAAAGAAGAAGAACTGGGTTGGTCCAGCTGAGCCAGAGGCCTGTTTTCAGTGGAGACCCGAGGAGAAATGCTCCAGTTGCAATTAGTCATTCAAGGCAAAAATTTACATCACAAATGGCAAATAATAAGAATATATATAATACAGTAAAGTTAACTTTATACAGGTTTCAAAGTATAACTTGAACAGTAACAACAAGATAGTCTGACTAGTACAGTAAAAACAAGATAGTCTGGATGTAAAGAGTTTATTTCCTAAACTAGCTAAAACTCCTCTATTGTAAACTGGGAAATTTTCTGAAAATAGCAAAAGTGAGACCACTCAGCCAATGGTGATGGGAAGTTGTGTGACTATAACCTGTGCTGCATCCCTCTTTTTTACCAGGGCATAGGCATACAGTGGCCAAGATGCAGGTCAGGCATGCACATTCATTCTTATGTCCCTTTCTGCTGGTGAGACCTACCTGGCATCTGCTGTTGTAAGTTCTTCTGCAAACCCCCTCTACTCTCTGGTAACCATACATCTCCTAGTACCCCTCATCATCACCCTGAAGCAAATAAGCCAAAGAAGTACCACACATACACCATTTTCCCCAGCCACACTCAGCAGCATCCGAGCTACTAATCAAATCTAGGCCACCTGTAAAACAGTTTAATGCCTCACACCTCCATGCCATCAGTCTGAAAGTGAATCATCTATTATTAATTTAATCACGCTGAACTAATAGCTCAGTTTTGTAGAAACAATAATATTACATAACAAAAAATTAGCTGGCAGGGGAATTAGTTCAAATGGTAGAGTGCTCACTTAGCATGCGGGAGGTTGTGGGATCGATGCCCGCATTCTCCATGCTTTTGGGTGGAGGTTGGTGTAACGGTTAAGGTGCTTACCTTAGAAACACAAGGTGCAGGGTTTGAGTCTCACATGGGGTAAGTGGCTAGGCTTAAAATGGCCCATGAGGGCAGTTAGCCTTGTACTAATCTATTATTAGATCAAATTTAGTTGTACAATATTACTCATAAATAAAATGCAAAATTTTATTTTTTCAATTTTTTGCACTTTGGTGGCCAAGATAGACCCACTAGGCTAATGGCCTCTTTTCAGGAGAGACCCAAGGTGGTATTCTTACTGATTAATAGAAATTTGGACAGGGAACTTCCCCTACTCTTTTTAGTAGCTTTTACATCTAGCTGAACTACCACCAACTTAAAAAGATGGAATCAAAGTTTAGCATCTCACCTGAAGGACAGCACACTCAGGAGTACAGCACCCCCTCATGCTATACTGCAGTGTCAGTATTGGAAAAACTCCATGTACTTAGAGAAGAAAAGAACTAACAGTCTTCTGCACCAAAGGCATGTGTGATACCTAAACTGAGATGAAATTCTTGTCATGGCAATAACCTCTGGCTCTTAATCTGTGAAAAATCCAGATTTTACAGATTGTTTCATTTATGTGTGTGGACGTGCATGTGTGAATGTGCATGATTGTGTGTGCTTGTGCACGTGTGTGTGTGTGTGTGTGTGTGTGTGTGTGTGTGTGTGTGTGTGTGTGTGTGTGTGTGTGTGTGTGTGTGTGCATAACCAGTACAAGCATTTGTGGATTTCTTTCATCAAAGGTGCCAAAATATACATATGTACCAGCCTATCACAACATGTTGAAGCAGGGTTTATATTAAGAGTCAGGTTCAGCAAGTACCTCCATTGTACATAACTACTGGAAAAGAGACAGTGTTAAGCTGATGTGCATACTTGTAATGTTAAATTAGGGTAACATCCCAAAAACACCACACTGTATTTTCCCAGTCTGGCAGATCCCATTGACAAACTTCAATGCTTTTGCTTTTCTTTTTGACCATGAATAGATTTTACAATTGCATAAAATGTTCCAAATATTTCCTTGATACAGGAGGAAGCGATTTTATTTTTATTCAGTAAGTGACATGGAGTATCTTCATGAAGTAACAAGACCACTCAAAACAGGTTATATCATCAGTATTTAGTAGGATGTTAAATTACTGTTTAATGTTACTGTGACACAAAACGCTGTACTGTACAGCTGGTAGAAAATGTTAGCCACATCCTGTCCATATATATGAAAGAGATACCTAATGCCAACAGACTGTGCTAGCTGCCTTGCAGAGAAGGCGGGCCTCTAACTCTCAAAGACCATCATCTGTAAAACAGGATTGACTGAGCTAGTACAGAGCATTAAGCATATGAGCTGTTAAAAGCTGTTTCCTGTAGTCCAGAGTTTGATTCCCTCAGCCTTCACCTGCCCTACTGTGTAACCCTGAGCAAGTCGCTTAACCAGACAGTGTGTAGATGTCATTGTAAAATTAGGGTAGGTTCCTGATTTATCTCCCAGACCAGATGGCTAGTAATCATGCACAAATCTATCACTGCCTAAGTACATTCTCCAGTGGGGTGTACTGAGCTGCAAACTGGTGTCATTACTGATAACATAGAGGTTGTTAAATAAATGTTTATACCTGAATATCAGATGCTATCCATACCATCAAAAAGTAGCTCCTTTGCTCACCTATGCTGCTCGTGTCCTTATCTAATATAGTGCCTATATGTTTTTATTCTTGCATTCCTAAGTTCTCACATGGATTTAAATTGTATTACCTCTGCAGTAAGTGACATGGGGTATTTTCATGAAGTGTGTGTGTGTGTGTGTATGTGTGTGTGTGTGTGTGTGTGTGTGTGTGTGTGTGTGTGTGTGTGTGTGTGTGTGTGTGTGTGTGTGTGTGTCTAATTATCCACATAATTTCTTTAAAATAATATGTACTTGTATCCTTCATAGTCTAGTCCCTGTGCCTCTTTAGATTGTTTCCTCTTGTTCTCAAGAATCTGAGGACACTTTGCAGTATATTCATACACTACCTTACAAAATCATCAATCCGGTTGATAACCGAGATGTAAATTATTATAAGGGTGCTATAAGCTGAAATGTCAGGGACATTTTTTGTTCTCAGCATTATCAGACCCATAAGTTATATATTTTCTGTGAGGAGAAAAGCAATGTACTTTTAAAGAAAACTGAGCTGCAGTCTAGAGTCATACATTCTATGACAAGCATCCAGTACCTCAAAAAAACGAGTTAAAAAAGATAGAAGAAAACAAGCTCCACTCATAACGTAATGGAGGTGAATGGTACTGTATATGTTGTAAACAGCAGGAAAAGCTGATGGACACAACTTATTAGAAAATGGAGTACCTGAGTTGAGAAAAAAATCATGCATTTTTTTTTGGAATGTAAACAAAGCATTCATAATAAAATGCCCTACAGTTTGCTGCAAGAAGTTATAAGGGGCCTAGTAATTTGCTGTGACAACAGCCCAGGATTTCAGACTAAACCAGAAGTAGAAGAAGCAAGAACCTATTTCAAACATGTGGGTCTGGAGATGAAGCCGTGTCAGCTTCCCTGTTAATCCAGCCCTGCTCCCAAGCAATAAATGCACTGCAGGCCTTTGGCTGCCTTACAAACATTTTGATGGCTTCAGTTTCTAAGGCATCAAAAACAAGAATCTTTCTGTGATGTGGGTTGGCATAATGCTTAATGTGATTACCTCAGTACACAAAGTACAGAGTTTAATTCTAACCTTTGGTGACTATCTCATCAGAGGTTAGACGCTGGAATAATGGTTAAGCAGTTTACATTTCAGACACAACATACAGAGGTTTATGCTCACCTCTGGAAAACATGGCTAGGCTTAAAAAGGCCCACTGGTGTTGTTAGCCTAGTATCCACCTATGACCTCATGGCCATCAGGATCTAAACTGAGCAACTGCCAAAAAACAACTGGCAGGCTCAGGGGGCCTAGGCATGGTCTCCAAGTATAGCACATAAGATCACAGATTGTGCCAGCAGAGAATATATGTGCCTCCTGGTGCAAGTGCTTCAGAGAAAAACAGTAGGAATGAAATAGCATGAGAGGGTTTCTACTTCCAGGCCCACAACAGAGGACGTCTGATATCATATCTGAAGGATTAGATAAAGAATGAGTTTTTTGAGGAAATATGAGAATAGGGTGACTTGAAATAAGGAAACTGCAGAGTATTTTACAGAAATTTAAGAGGATCTATATCACTCAGGGGAATTATAGAGAAGAAAGGAAATGTTCTGAAAAAAGATGTTTTGGAAAAATATAGAAAAAAGCTGAAGCAATCTAATACAGAAGGAGATATTGAGAGCTACCTTAGATTGCATGGGAGAAAGGTGATTGGAAATGATGGCTTTCTGTTTTTATATGGTGTTAGGCTTGCAAGATGTGAGGGCACTGAGCAGAGTTTTAATAGAGTGGGTATTTGTGATATTACCACCAAAACAGGGAGAGAAGGTGAGGCTATTGTAAATTATAGGCCCATATCTCTTATAAATGCAAACACATAGATATTTGCTATGACTGTAGTAGGTAGATCAGAGAATGTGAAACCTAGATTGGTAAAGAGAATTATGGAGAGGGATGGCATAATGGTTAAGGTGTTTACCTCCAAACACAAGGTGTAGAGTTTATTTCTAACCTTTGGGAAAACTGACTAGGCTTAAAATGGCAAAGAAGAGCAGCTAGCCTAGTACTTACCGATGAACGAATAAGTAGATGGGACCTGAGAAAAAAGTGCATCAATGACCCACTAGAGACCCATGATCAACTTTATGGATCAGAAAAGCAGGGAAAGTTAACAAAGGAGTGGCGTTACCTTGCTTGATACATAGAATGCATCGTACACCATGAAGTAAAACATCAGGCATTGGTGAATTACACTCTGCATATGCAACTCATTTTTGTATATAGTAATAAACCCTTTACTAATGACCATATTACAGGGGACTGTCACCAAACTACTGACATTTAGAGCTTCTATATAAAGGTATATGTCTCAAAAACAGTTTCTGAGCTTGTTATTGCCTTAATTGCCTTTAAAAGTTCTTTTTTCTGATTGAGGTCCTATACTCAAATGCAAAGGAGCAGATGTGTATAGCAATCTGCATTCTACATAAAATAATCATGTGTCAGTCTGGTGTGCAACTGCCACAGACAGTTACAAGCATAATGAAATATGCCCTTGATGTCACTTTTTTTTTTACTGCTATTGTCTGATATAGTTTTTCAGGTACAAGGAATAACCACAGCATTTGCATGGTCTGCAAAGTGACTTCTTGGACAGTAATGTCTGTGTTAGTGATGGTCAAAATTTAACTTAGATTTGGAAGCTGTCATTCACAATGTACCCTAAAGAGATAGTGCGAGAGATGGTCCCAGAGATCATAAGCAAGGCTAACCTGTGAGATTGATTCTGAGTTGCTCTAGTGATGGAATCTATTGGATGTTGGGGAACCTTTTGAACATGACAGTGTGTTGCGGGATGAAGACCTTGACTGAAAAGTTCTACCACATGTTGTGGGAGTCTGATAAGGCCTGACTACCTTCATCTTACTTTTTTGTGAATCCACATGAATGCTAGCAGCACTTTCTTGAGATATACATGGTGTCTAGCCCTACTCATCCTCCATGTATGTGGGCACTCCCTAGTGCATGTCCAGCATGGGCCCCAGTGTATGTCTGGTAACTCCTTACTGCACATGGAGACTGATACGGATACTGTATGTACAACTCTACTGCACATAAGAATCATCATGGCATTGTCCCTGGCCTCCACCATTCTCATGTGCTGGTGAATTTCCTCATGTATACCCAATATCACTCTAAGCTTCTCTACCTGACTCTCAGTGGCAGTAACCTGGGCAGGAAATATATGATGGCACATCTGCTGCTGGGCAGACAAGGCCTTCTGTGTCTGAAATATGTCTTCATGTGGCATTCCTGTATACAAGTATGATAGTGGGTAATGCTACCTCCAAAAGAGTAGTTTCTTCATGAAGACGTTCAGGCTGTGCACAAGAAACAGGTGTTGAGTTTCATGGTGCCCCCCCCCCCCACACACACACACACCATAATGCAATTTCATCATTATGACAAGTGTGTAAGTTTGCGTCACTACCTGCAGATTTACCTCAGTAGAGAGCCCTGCCAGTACACTTTGCAACTATGTATCCTGTCATCAGGCTATGCCACGAGAATGAGAGTTGTGGCATCATTGTTGACAGCCATTCTGCTGCCAACACCAGCTAGCTGTTGTACAGTACAGCATGTTTGTCAATGGCACTGACCTTGTGAGGAAATATGTCACTTATGACTTTTTTTCTTAAAAGGTATGCTGTCCAAACCGACCATCCTGTCTCTGTAGAGCCTGTGCTCCACCTGACACTGACAGAGTATATGATGAGGAAAATGTAACAGTTAGATGAACTCTAGCACACAAGGGTGCCATGCAAAGATGTATTTCATGCCAAATACATCTAGCATGAAATTAGGAAAGCCAGTGGAACACTAACACTTACAGTGCCTGCATGTAGATGTTGTAGGTATTTGAAAGTACTGGTGTCAACACCACCTTGGATGATCTGTGGCATCCTCATCTGCATCAAGGTCATTGTTACTTATAGGGGGGCCAGTACTCTCATTGTAGCATTAGAGATTGGACTGTGGCAGGGCCACCACCAGTTCTGCCATGGGCAAATGCATTCTGCCCAGGCTTTATTTTGGCACATTCCACTGCGTTATTAGCTCTTTTCCTAAACTGTGTAAAAGTGCAGTTTCTTCTCTTTACAGCATTTATAACAGCCGCTACTTCATTCTATGCCTGTGTTACCCATCCACCCCCACCTCCCCTTCCAAGCAAATGTTTCCTGTGTGTTACCAGTGCATCCATGATGATGTGATTCTTCTCAGGACCGCAGTTGTCTACCCTGTGTCTTGCACACTGCTGCTGCAACATTTTGTACCCTGCAAGTACATATTAGCAAAGGATTGTAACTTCCACACTTTTCATTAATTAAAAAGTAGAAGAAGCACAATCAAGCATTAACTATGACTTCTAGGTTTTTCCGTCCTTTGCACTACTAAGTGTGCTGTGCATTCCTCTACTACAGTATGTGGGAGACTTTGCATACTAAACTGTAGGCCTACAAGGATGCTGCAAGGTTGTGGTAAAATGATTAATTGGTATATATTTTACTGTTTAGTTACAGGAAGACTACCTGCACTCTGGTCTTGAATATTTCATTGCCAGAGACCAGTGACAACCACTGTACATGAGTAATAATAATGTAGACAGCACTAGTTATGGTACTACATATTCCAAACCATTGTAGGTAGAAGAATATAGGTACTGCAAAATGTCCTGCTTTACCAGTAAACCAGAGGCTACTCCTCAACAAAGGTGTTTGGAAAAAAAAAAAAAAAAAGGAGTTATAGCTGCAGAAGCTGGAGCAGGCCCTTTCCAGGGGGGACCTGGAAAAGGAAAGACATATGGTATAAGCTTCACTTCAGTGACAGGGTCCCTCATTTAGGTGAGCAGTGTCACCACAAGTATGTTAACATGTAGAGGTGGTAGCGGGGCCAGCTGGCTGAGTGGGAGTGGTAGTTACATGACCAAAGGGCAAAGTTCTATAGTAATTAATCCATTTTTATATATTAAAATAATATATAATGATATCCATGTATGTGTGTGTGTGTATATATATATATATATATATATATATATATATATATATATATATATATATATATATATCTATATTGTGTCTTTCAGCTTTTCTCAGTTAGGGGTCACCACAGCAGAACTCCAGTCCGCTAATGATTGGCAGTAGATTTTTTACATGCTGAGTTTCCAGCTCACATCTCCACACAGGCTACCGCAGTACCACCACCGCAGTTATTATATATATATATATATATATATATATATATATATATATATATATATACAAATCACCGGACTTTTTCATAGGGAAACAGACTACTTGGCCACCAGGGTGAACTTGGCCCTTTTCCCCAGTGTAGTGCAATTTCAGAGTTGGTATATTTAGTTAGGGGGGATGTGGGGGGCTGTGTCACCAAGTGGTTCATTTCCCCATGAAAAAGTCTGTAGATGTTGTCTTGGTGATTAGAGATTCGGGTAAGTGAAAATTCGATTAAACAAGGTAGACCCATATTTATATATATATATATATATATATATATATATCTACAGACACTCACACACACACACACACACACACACATATATATATATATATATATATATATATTTGTGTGTGTGTGTGTGTGTGTGTGGTTTCACTTTCAAATCTGGAAATACTGTAGTGTCGAATTTCAGTATCTCGAGAAGAAAATGTGGAAAGTACACTACAACAAAAAAGTAAAAAAATGAGTGTCACTATACTGAAAGTTCATAATACTGATTTTTTAGTATGCGATGCTCTGTTTTTTAATACACCCTTCAGCACGCAAACAGAAACATATACAACACCTTCCTCCCCACACCATAACAAACCAACACAACACACACACAAATAAAACCCAACCTATGTATAAGCAGTGGGTCAAGCACCCCTGCACCACCCACACTCCCGCTACTTATATATACCAACTCTGAGGTTGCAATACCATGAATAACACAACAAGCCCACTACTATGGACCCTATACTTCTGTTGCACGAACACACATTACACATGTACAAAAAACACCACTTTCAACACTTACACACTCATACTCTCACCTACCTACCCCAGCCTACTCCTAAAACTTCCCAAAAAACTTAAAAAAATAACAATTCCCTACCCAAAATCCTTAAACAGCAAACTCCTACCTGAATCTCCACATATAATCACACAACGACCACTATCTCTAAATCCCAGACCACACTGTACCTTAAAGAGAAAGCAAACCATAACGAAAACACTGCACCACCACTACTGCAGATTCGATAACTTAACATTTGTTAAAATGCAGTTTTGAATAACTGTACTTTCAACATTTTATTCTCGAGATTCTGAAATTCGACATTTCAATATTTCGAGATTTGAAAGTGAAACCATATATGTATTTTATATATATATATATATATATATATATATATATATATATATAGACAGATACATGCATGTGTGTGTGTGTGTGTGTGTGTGTGTGTGTGTGTGTGTGTGTGTGTGTGTGTGTGTGTGTGTGTGTGTGTGTGTGTGTGTGTGTGTGTGTGTGTGTGTGTGTGTGTGTGTGTGTGTGTGTGTGTGTGTGTGTATGTATGTATATATATATATATTTCTGTAAATATATGTATGTATGTATGTATATCTGTGGAAATTGACTTTATAGCTATGGAATAATATGGAAAGAAAAGTTGGCTAGACTTATAATGGCCCGCAAGGGCAGCAAATGTAGTACTTACCAAAGAACCTATGAACCAATAATATGTATGTATGTGTGCGCATGTATGTATATACTTGTGTGTGTGTGTGTGTGTGTGTGTGTGTGTGTGTGTGTGTGTGTGTGTGTGTGTGTGTGTGTGTGTGTGTGTGTGTGTACATATATGCATCAGTTTTATTTTGATTAAAATGGCACTAGGGAGGCAGAAAACTTCCAGTTCAGAGTGTTAGTCCCTTTTACAAAGAAGCACAAAGTTGCAAAGCAGGTTGAAGCACAACTCTGGTCTTATCACATAATAACACACTGAATGCCCCTTCAGTAGCACCATTTATGAAGTCGTATTGCATCCAGTTAGCTCATTCATAAATGTTGGTTTCGTTCTTGGAGGAGGTATGATCTGGCTTAGCTGATGGCCTTCCAGCCTTGGGGAGAGAAAAGAAGACAGCAGCCATGTCACTCTGCATTTCCCTTATCTTGAAACATGTCACATTGTTAATTCCCATATCAACTATGGCAAAGACAAAATCATTTCTGTTAACCTACAGCCATTTTTCTGTCCACGGTCTATCCTTTAGCTTATCTCTAAGACATCAGGTTAGAGTTATTTGCTCCTTCAGCAGCTTCTTGAGTGTGTTGTATTGTCTGTGTGTGTGCCATTTACTGAGTTCTCTGTGACAACTGCTTTGCCATTTGGGACAAGTTGTACCACTGATCTTAAAGCACTGTAGACTCTGTCATGGGTTTTATTAACTGGCATCACCCGAATACTGAGTACTGAGTGACTCTGCCTGAGAAATTAACTACTACTAACTCTACATGTCACAGATTCTCTATTAGTGTGCTCAGAGGTCTTAGTGGGAGTGCTTTTAAGCACCTCTATGCAGATTTTCGGAGAAGGTGGTCACTTACCTCTATCAGTATATGTTGATAGTTCATCTCAAGCTGTTTAATATGTGTAAACCTCTCCTATATGGACTTGTAATGAGGAACAAGTAAATGTTTTGGTAAGCATACACAGCCTGCAACTCTGCCTTAGAAAACCAGCTTTAAGAAGAATGGAGAAGGAGAGATAATATAGTGTCTCAGTCCATTGAGATAGAGTAAACAACTAAACTTTTTAAATGGGAAAAGGGCCTACTAACTTGATACTGCTATTTAAAAAAAATTAGAGTAGTTTTGTTAGTGAAGAGACAGGTTAATGGGTAAAGCAGCACAACGCACTAAGAAGATGTTCTTCATGTTTCACTGTTGCAGTCATTACATTTGGGTAATCTGCTGGCAGGTTGCTCTCAGTCGGCTTGATTAACAAAGTCTTGGGTCCTGCATTGGTTGCTGTCCTTTCTTTCATGACAGGTCGTCAGGGGTATAAAACATGCAGCCGACGCCATTTTCATTAGTCTTTCTTGCAGCGTGGTGCCCAAAGCAGAAGCAGTTTGCAAGTGCCGGTCGGCCAACACCTGAAATTTTCATTTTCGAGTTTCAGAACCGAAGTCTTCAACCTAAAGCTAGGTACCCCATTGGGGAAACTTTTTCTTGCTCCTCACCGATGTCAGTAAAAGTTAATAATTGCATTACTTGTGGGAAGCAAATACCTCATAAGGATTTTAATTTGTACTGTATTCCTTGCCTAGGCCCTGACCACAATGTGCCTTGCTGTGGGTATTGTGCTAAATTTAATCAACACACTATTAAGCATCGGTATATTTTTACATCTAAATATTTTGGCTCAAGATTTAACTATCCAGAAATGTCATCGGTTAGCAATCCGACTACCGGAATACACAAAAAGTGCAAAGAAAAAGACAGAGACAGACTGTTGAGGTCCAAAACCGACGACAAAACTTCTCCTAAGCCAGTCGCCGGTTCGCTGGTACTCAGTGAGGCGCTTTCGCAGCCCCTTATGCCCGCTACTTCTGATTTGCAAGCCTCTACTGAGATTCATTTGGAGTGCCGCAAGACACTTTAAGTATTGAACCTGCGGATGTCTCTCCCTTAGATGGGTCTGGAGCCGCTAAGCAGGCACTGGCTTCTGAGGGTGTTTTCAGGCCTAAAGATTTGTATATTAAACCGACGCCATCTTCAAAACCTAGGCCAAAATCAACTTCTATGTCTAAAAAACTGACGCTTGGGCCACATACACAGGCCCCTATGCATAAAAAACAAATGATCAAAATGGCTGAGGATTTAATTACCTTGATCAGGGGTTCCCATCCCCCTCCTGCTAAGAGGCCTAGGCAAGGCACTGATTATGAATCATCAGATCAGGTTTTCATTTCTTCTGATTCCTCTTCTGATCAGGAATTATCTATTCCACCTTATAAGGACTCTGATGCAGAAGAATCTATCCCTTCTGCTTCTCCTCCTGAGGATTTTTCTTTTGGAGAAACTTTGCATACCCTAAGGGAACATTTTCACTGGGAGAGTCAGGATTTCTCAGAATCTAAAAAGAGGCTTAGGGATTTTCTTCTTCTTCCTCAGCATAGGCCTTTGGCTATACCTCCTGTTCTAGACATTGTTGATGATATTTTCACAGTATCCAGCATGGCTCCTGATTCCCTGCCTCCAGCTCCTAGTAAGCCAGACAGATATTACAGGGTTCCTGACTCCCACAAATTCCTTTTTAAAAACCCTACTGCTGACCCTGAAACCATTTCTCAGGGTCCCAAGGGTGTTAAGGCTTCTACTGCTAAAAATCCTACCCCTTCTGATAGAGACTCAAGAGCGCTGGATAGATGGGGTAAGAAGGTTTACATGTCTGCAACCTTGGCAATCAGGGCTTTAAACTGTCAGTTTCATATGCTTAAATATCAGCAGCATGTCATGGGCTTACTTAAACAGAAAATGATGTTGATTTTTGACTCTGTGGAAAATAAAGAGTTACAGAATTTATCGCATTCTGCTGAACAAAATGGAAAGCATACTTTGCAATGTGGTTTTGATTCCTTGGAGGCCTCTTGCAGGGCCGCTGTAACTGGATCTGTGATAAGAAGGCATGCTTGGCTCAAGGAGCAAAATCTGCCTGATCATGTTAAAATAAAATTGTTGGATGCTCCTTTACAACAGGACAGTCTATTTGGTAATAAGGCAGAAGAAGTTTTGAAAAAGATGGAAGACAAAGCTAAATCTATGCAAACTGTAAATGATTTCCTACAAATACAGCCACCCAGGTTCAGTAGGCACTGGCCTACTAAGAATTGGTCCTTTCCAGTACCCTCCAGAACCACTCAGGTCAAACCCAGACACTCCAAAGGCTCCAGGTTTCAGTCACAAGGTACTTACAGAACAAAACAATGGGGTGCCTCCACCTCCAAATCTGGAAGTAGGAAGGCACCCCCCCTATGGTAAACAGTCTCAATGACTTTCTTCTGCCATCACCAAGCAGTTATCTTTTGGCAGCCCTTTTGGAGGGAAAACTGGCATGTCATGCACAAAATTGGCATCTAATTACCCAGGACAAGTGGGTTTTAAATATAGTATCCCAGGGATACAGATTTCATTTCCACACATTGCCAACCCCAAACGGATGGCCAGATCTGCCTCCAAATCAGTGGGCAGAGGCCCAGAAACAAGTTATGTCCCTCATGAATATGGGGGGTTATTCAACCAGTACCAGAAAAGGAAAAGGGACAAGGTTTTTATTCAAGACTTTTCCTGGTACCCAGAAAAGACAAATCATGGCGTCCAGTTCTGGACTTATCCAGTCTAAATACATTCCTGAACATTCCAAAATTCAAGATGCTGACTCTACAACAGTTACTGCCTATACTAGGCAAGGATGCCTGGTTGGTAACTCTAGACTTAAAAGATGCTTACCTGCATATCCCAATCAGGGAATCTTGCAGAAGATACCTCCACTTCAAAGCAGGCTATTTACATTACCAGTTCTCTGCACTGCCCTTTGGCTTATCTACTGCACCCAGGGTCTTCACAAAGTGCCTGGCACCAGTAATTGCATTTTGCAGACAAAGAAACATTCAAATGTATCCTTATCTAGATGATTGTCTAATTCAGGCAGGAAACAAGGACACTCTTCTACAGCATCTGGCGTTTGTAAAAAGGCTTCTAACTTGTCAAGGGTACACCATAAATGAAAGGAAGTCACAACTGGTACCCTCTCAAATAATTACATTCCTGGGTGCAAGCTTGAATACAACTACCCAGATGACTTACCTCACGCCATAAAAACAAGTTCAATTGATGACTTACTTCAAACAGGTGGCCACAAAAACCCGGCTATCTGCAAGACAAATTCTTCAGGCTTGGGGTTCATGGCTTCCTGCATTCTACTAATTCCATATGCAAGACTGCATATGAGGAAACTTCAATGGTACCTAAAAAGTTTATGGAGTCAACATTGTCACAGCCTGGAAACAATGATTCCTGTTATACCTTGCCTGCACCTAGAGTTCCTATGGTGGGCAGAGACCTGTTACCAAAACAAGGGACTGTCATTCATTCCACCCCCTGCCACTCAAACCCTGACTACAGACGCATCAGATTATGCTTGGGGGCCCACCTGGCAGGGAGATGCATTCAGGGTGAATGGAGCCCAAATCAAATACACCTACATATCAACCAGAAAGAAATGCTAGCTGTACAGAATGCTCTGACAGCCTTCAAGGACTTTCGTCATCCAGGACAACTACTGATAAAGACGGACAACACCACAGTTATGTGGTACATAAACAAGCAGGGGGGTACCCATTCCTACCCCCTTTGCAGACTAGCCATGGCTTTGTGGAACACAGCCTTGACTTACCAAATACATCTACAAACTCAATTCCTGCCAGGAATCAAAAATACTCTGGCAGACGAACTAAGCAGAAATCTTATGGACCCACACGAATGGAAACTGGATTCACAAATCTTCAGCATGTTGACACACAAATGGGGGAGCCCAGACATAGATCTTTTTGCCTCAGCCCAAAACTATCAGTTGGACAAATTCTGCACAAGAATTCATCACAAAAAAGCTTGGAATGTGGATGCTCTATCCTTCAGCTGGAAAAACCTATCACTCTATGCCTTTCCCCTTCTGCCTCTGCTCTCCAATGTTTTACTAAAAGTCAGACAGGAAAAAACAAAAATGATTCTGATTGCTCCAGACTGGCCTCACCAGGACTGGTACCCACTCCTACGCAATATGTCACACCTTCCTCCGTGGTACCTGCCTCAGACACCTTATCTACTGTCTCAGCAGAACTATCAAATTCTGCACACTCAGCTCCAAACTCTGAATCTTGCAGCATGGCTAATCAACTAATTTCACCAGTTACATCTCTCAGTAAACCTGCGATGGATGTCATTTTGGAGGCTAGAAGGCCTAATAGAAAATCTTATGCTGACAAATGGAAAAGATTTTGTGCCTGGAACCAAGCACAAGGAATAAGCACAGCAATGCCCAATATTCCTCAGATTCTCCAATATTTAACTGAGATGCTTCACAAGGGCCTATCTTTTTCTTCCATAAAAATCCATGCATCTGCCATTTCAGCTCATTACAACACAGAGCCTCCTCTCTTTTCTCATCCCCTGCTAAAGCAGTACCTCAGAGGGGCCAAAAATTTAAGACCTCCAAGGAGAGCACCAACTCCTGCATGGGACCTCAATTTTGTGTTGGAAAAACTCACTCTACCTCCTTTTGAGCCAGCTGCTACTGCAGACCTAAAATTTCTTTCTTGGAAGACAGCTTTTCTTTTAGCAGTCACTTCAGCTAGAAGGATTTCAGAACTACAGGCTCTCATGGCAGTGGAGCATTTTATTATCTTTTACCTGGACAGGGTGGCTCTCAGGACCAATTCATCCTTTATGCCTAAAGTGGTATCTAGTGTGGCTCTTAATCAGACCATTCATCTGCCAACCTTCCTCCCAAATCCACAGAACAAGGGTGACTGGATTCTGCATTCATTGGATGTACACAGACAATTATGATTCTACCTAAACAGGACAAAATCTCTAAGAAAATCTGAGCAATTACTGGTGACATTTGCTGCAGGGGCAGAGGGAAAGGCTATTTTAAAGCAGACTATTTCAAAATGGATAAGCCATTGTATTAATTTCTGCTGCATGCACTATGGTAAACCTGTCCCCAAGGGGATCAGAACCCATTCCACCAGGGCTGCATCTACTTCTGCAGCCTTTCTCAGAGGGGTTCCTACCAGAGACATTCTAGAAGCTGCTACCTAGAGCACAGTTCATACGTTCACCAAACATTACCATTTACCTCTCTTCTCTAAATCCAGAGCAGGCTTTGCCACTGCTGTCCTGCAGGGTCTTATAGCTGCTCCTAATGCTGTATAATTCCATCCTCCCAACCATAGCTTTGGGATTCTACCCAAATGTAATGACTGCAACAGTGAAACACGAACATAGTATAGTTGTGTACACTTACCATAAATGTAGATGTTCGAGTGTATTCACTGTTGCAGTCCTGGTAACCCACCCTCCAGCCCCCTGTTTTTCTCTTACTATACCTCTTCTTTCTTTTACTATGCTTAAAAGCCTTTTTTGATGTATTTATTTTTATTTGGAGGTATATTTTTTGTGTTCTAAATTATATGTATATATAATTATATATATATATATATATATATATATATATATATATATTTTTTTTTTTTTTTTTTGCTCCCCATTTGGGGGGCACCTGACATCTGGGGCAAGAAAAACTAATGAAAATGGCATCGGCTGCATGTTTTATACCCCTGACGACCTGACATCATGGAAGAAGGGACAGCAACCGACGCAGGACCCAAGACTTTGTTAATCAGGCCGACTGAGGGCAACCTGCCAGCCGATTACCCAAATGTAATGACTGCAACAGTGAATACACTCGAATATCTACATTTATGGTAAGTGTACACAACTGTATTTTTTGCTTAATTCACCACATCTGGGTACAATAAAAAAGTAAAAACTGAAACAAAAACCACCAGGGAAAATTCCAGGAAATATCTTAATAAAGACAAAATAAAATCCTTGGACACCATGCACCAGCAAACAATAATTTTGTTAAATAAAACTAAACAGAATAAACAGAATAAACAGCAAACACGTTTCTGCTATCACTTCATTGGGCTTGTTACTATGAATAGGTATAATCCCAGGCTAGTTGAAGGTGTTCCTTACTACATGAGGCTGAAGTCAAGTGTCTTGCTATTGGTAGATGTATTCTGTTGATTTTGTCTTGTTTACTTTCTGTGTTACATATGAAGTAACACTGCCCATCGTCCAGTAGCATAGTACACTCCACTGTACTGATGCATACACTTAGAGCCTTATGTTTCTCTATACAGCTTAACCCCCCCAGCTCCTACTGCTCTTTGAAATAGGCAGTAGTTGCACAAAGAGGCACTGGTTTGCTCTAGATTGTGAGTTGCTCTTTGTGTGTAGACTTAGATTGTTTGTTTTAGACTAGTATCACATGTAGAAAATCAACTCCAAACCTCACAGACGCAATACTTCTTCAAGCCACGTTAGTTAACCTCTGGAAATATGGATCTGCACTTTCCAACTGTCTCTGTAGCCAGCTTGGTTGAAACTGAAGTCCTGAGACAATGTATGAATCATCTAGTTTTTACTGACAGCAACCTGCTACTTAAAATAGCAGACACAGTGTGTGTGTGAAAGAGAGTGAGAGAGAGAGCTAGAGAGATAGTTATGCAGTGTTATTGGAGGAAACTTCCTCACAAATCCACAACAAATAACAAGCCATAAGGCAAAAAACTTCACAACCCAATATTCTTGTCATAGGAAACACCAGTGTGAGACACACTGAAGTCCCCTTTACTAGGCTTGATAAGGAGAAGGTTACAGTTAGTTGCCTGTCAGGGGCCAGGATCCAACAAATCATACAAGCACTCCTTCTGACATAACAATAGCTATTCAGGACAAGTTAAAGGTGTTACTGCTCAGTGCTAGAAGTCTCAACAAGGAAACTGCACTCCCAAGAAACTCTCCTCACCATGGAGAATGCTGACATCTGTGTAGTTACTGAAACATGGTTCAAAGTCATGGAAAGCACTCTGGCAGTGCATGGCTACAATGCCTTTCATATGTTCCAACCACCCACTGAAGAAGAACAAGCAAAAGGTGGATGTGCATCTATCTACATAAAGGATAAGGACACCTCAAAGCTTGTCAAACCATATGACATGCTTCAGCTACTCTGTGTCCAGCTAACCACTGGAAAAATCCATTACCATATTCTTAATAGCTACAGGGGGTTTATATTGCTTACTCGAGCTGTCAGAATGTCGGGTACCTTTCCACATAAGTGTTGAATGTCCTCTTCAGTGAACAGCCACATCATCGATTTCTTTCTAAGGGAAAGAAATCGGTTGGCCATTGTTTGAAATCTTCCCTTTTCCCTGCTGTAGTGTGATGTTGGAGTTAGTATATTTATTTGTGGGGTGGAAGGCACAGCCCCTCACATAGGGGGTGTGGGGTGAAGCTCCCCCACTTCATTGTGTTTGTTAAATTGTGTCATTCGTATTTGGGCTAAAGATTTATTTCCTTTGGAAAGAAATTGATGATGTGGCCATTCGATGAAGAGGATGTGTGACACGTAGGTGTCGATGGAAGGGTACTCCACATTCTGACAGTTCAAGTAAGTAATATGGACCCACTACAGTTACCCCACCATGAACCAGTAAACTGACACATCACACCTGAAGTTACTAGAATCTCATCCAGCCCAATACCATATTCATGGGTGATTTAACTGCCTCTTCATTAATTGGGAGGCATTCACGACCACTAACATGCAGCCCCAAAGATTTCTTGACTTTGTAAATTCAAATGTTGTGGAGCAGTTAGTCTGCACTCCCAGTAGGAGAACAAATATCCTAAATCTGGTACTCACAAACATGGGACAACACACACTGCACACCTTCAAGTGTGATATCCTCACTGGTAAGATCAAATCACAAAGTGGTCTCCCTTGAAATAAAGATAAAACTAGTCCCCCAACCTAACCACCAAAACTTTAAGAACTTCTGTAAAGAAATTATCCCCTTTAAGGGATAGCATAGCTAGATTCCAAGTGCCCCCAAATCAAGAAAAAATAGAAACCTATGCAGAGGTGTACACAAAAGTCCTGTATGACTACATAAACAACTGCATATAAATGGCAGTACCAGACCAAAATAAACCCAGGTCACACCACAAAAACAAGCCACCCTGGTGTACCCTTAGTATTATTAGGTTGCACAACAATCGAAAGAAAATCGCATTGAGAAATAAGATGGATGTGCACAACAGAGCAAAAAGTCCCTCATTAGTCTATATAAGTGAATCAATGAACTAGTTAAGCTATGCTAAAAATAGTCTTCAAAGCTAAGGATAACCATAAGGCAATTTTTAGTTATGGCCTCAGTCTTAAGGGCAACAACCAACAATTTGTGGAATTAGTTGTAGAAGGCATCACCAATACTCAGCCAGAAGATGCAGCAAATCCTCTGGCTGACAAATTCAGCTCAAATTTTACCTCCCCATTACCCCCAGTACTCCTCCAAGAAATATCCTCCATCACTCTACCACCAGTTACCACCAAAGAGCATGCTGTGGTGGTGCAGCGGTAGAGTTGTTGCCTTACAGCAAGAGGTTCTCCTGTTCGATTCTTGTCTGGAGTGCCTTCTGTGTGGAGTCTGCATGTCCTCCCTGCAGTTGAGTGGCATTCAAAAGACATGCGTAGAATGGGCATGCCTTTGTTGAAGGTTGGGTGTCGAGCTGGCACCTCAGCACTGTAAAAATCTACTGTCAATCATTAGCGGACCGGAATTCTGCTGTGGCGACCCCTAACCTGGAAAAGCCGAAAGAAGAACAAACATTCTCTAAAGCTAAAAGCACAGCTTCACTGGGGCCTGATAATATACCAGGTTTCCTCTCTTAAACAGCTTAAGTCAGAACTTATCAGGTCCTTTAGGATCTCTATTTAATCACAGCCTCCAGACTGGCTTTGTTCTGATAGAGAAGAGGACAACAAAAGTCATCCCTCTGCATGAAGGGGGACCATCTACTGTCCTGTGAAATTATAGACCCGTAAGTTTGACTAGTCATATGAAAGGCTATGAAAAGAATAATCATGGACCTACACATCTGCAAGTCAAACAGCACAATATAAGAGGTACTGTTACAAATTTGGAGAATTGAATGAGCTGAGAGCTATGCTCTGACCCGACATGTCAGTGGTTATACGCATCCATTCTACATCTCATGCGCACTCTTACTTCAGTTAGTGTGCTGCTTTTTTTATTTTTTAACTGAAATTGACTTCTAATTTGTGCTTTACCTTGCATCAACCATTTGTTCTACTCATGTTAACAATTGTCTCTTTATTAGTTTAGCTCCTCTAGCAATCCAGCTCGACTTTTCTAAAGTTAAATTCACTCATAGCTGTAACTTTTAAAATATTTCAGTATTAGCCATGCCAATCACCAGAGGTGTAGCTAGCTATTCTGACTCCTAGTGCTGTCTCTCAGTCTGGTGCCCCCTCAACCAAGCTGTGTGGCAGGCATCTGCTACAGTCCATGGAGTGCTAAAGCACTTCAGTTCTGATGTTCTGGGGAAAAAAAACTCTTCTCTCCTTTTAAACTGTAGCAAATGCTTGCTACATTTGCAGCAAGCAGATGCTACAGGCTACACACAGAGGCCTAAAGGGCTTCAATTCTAAAGTTCTAGGATTAGACTTTCAGAATATGTTTTTCCTTTTAAATTGTAGCACACTGCTTGCTACATGTGGCATGAATCTACTACAATTTGTGCCACACATGGAGCACTAAAGCACTTCAGTTCAGAATGCAAACTGAAGATCGACATTTAAGTGCTCATAATGCACTGAAAACCAATCTGCAGATGCTGATCATGCCCCATAGGTTCATACGTGTGTACTAAGCTAACGACCACAAGGGCCATTTTAACCCTAGCTATGCATCCCAAATCTCTGACAAGTTCTGGTACCCTTAATAAGTGTAAGCAGGGGTTTGGGAAATGAAACATTTACAAGCAGTGTGGCCTGGGAGATGAACCATTTACAGGTTGCTGGTGTCCATTAGAGACATAGGTGCCAAGCCAGGGATGAATTTCCGTTTCCCCATCCAGTTGTCCAAGTTACACCTGAATTGGGTTACAGAGGAACTCTGCTTCACATGGGTAGGAAGCCTGTTCCAGAGATGGGATAGTTTCTGGGATACATACCTGTCTCTCTAGCAGGTCCTATTTATATCACAAGCAAGGTTTATGTCTTTAGAATGAGTAATTCTGCTTCTGTTTGTTTTGTGGATATGCAGGATATCCATCAGAGTAGGGTCTGACAATGTCCTTTATGCCAGGCATAGATCTCCCCTCAACAGCCTGTAGGAGACAGAATACAGAGATAGGGCCTTGAGGCAGATCTGTATAGGACATTTTACTTAAGCCCAGTATTCTTTCAGTTAGAAACTTCTGTGGGCATTCCAGTTTTTGGAAATGCCTGGTTAGGCACATACCAAAAGTGCCACTGCACTCATTGATAGGTCTAATGAATGCTGAATACAGTGGAACAATGACTTCCTTGTACCTAGATGTCACACCTTTGTTTTAAGTTGAGCATCATAGAATGATTTCTTCACTACTGTAGACACGTGATAGTCAAAGGCTAGATTACTGTCTGTGTGAGTCCCTAAGACCCTGACTAGTGGGTCAAGTCTAAGGAGCGCATTGTCAATATGATAGGGTGGATGACTTCCAGAAGGATATTATTATGCATTTCTTGGCATTTAGTTTCAGTCCATGGCTCTGACACCAGTTGTTTGTCTGTGTCAGCCCTTTCTGGAGAACATTTCTGTTAGTGTGTGATTCAATGACAGCTCCTAATTTGCAATCATCTGCAAATTTAGTTAGCCAGAGACTACTGGCATTGGCCATGACATCAGAGAAGTAAATACCAAAAAGGAGCAGTCCAAGGACCGATCCCTGAGGAACTCCACTTCTGACTGACCTCTTTGTAGCAGTGGACTCCCCAATTCTTACTTCCGGGTCCTGTCTGTGAGCCAGTTGGCTATCCACTGGGTGACATACAGGTTTGTACTTAACATCTTGAGTCAACATTGCCAGAGTGGGGTATTGTGTCAAATGTCTTGGCCACGTCAAGGTAGGCAGTGTGAATCATTTTGCCCTTATCCATTGCTTTGGTGACCTTCTCAAAGAAAACCTCCATGTTGAATAGCCATGACCCACTCTTGATGAAACCAAACTGGGTTGGGTCCAGTGTCTGGAGGTTTACTATATCATTATTGATCATTTCCATGATAATTAGTGAAACTTATTGGTCTGTAGTTTCCAGGGTGTGTAGATGGCCTTCTTTTGTGCAGTGGGATGACTGTTGCTCTTCTCTATTCATGAGGCACAAAGCCTGTTTGGGGGCTACATTTAAATAGCAATTCCAGAGGGCCTCATAGGTCATGTTTCATGCTATTTAGAAGGCATCCTGGGATATTTTCTGGGCCCACTGATGCAGTGTTCTTGGCCTTAGAGAGAGTATTAAGGACCTGTTCCCTAGTGATAGCAGGAGGAGTTATATTTGATAGTATTTCCTGAGGGAAGGTTGAGGTGCAGACAGGGGTAAAACTGGAGCTGAATTTGTCAGCCAGTAGGTTTCCTATATCTTATGGCTCAGTATAGGTGGTTCCATTTACAATGAACTCTGCACACAACTGATTATTGCTTTTGATGTTGCCAACATAGCTAAAGAATGCCTTGTGGTTTCCCTTGGCCTGGGAGGCCAAATTTACCTCAAATTTTGCTTTCACAGACTTTATTTATCCTCTATGGTTTTTGCTTAGTTTGATGACAGTGCTTTTATCCTGCTGGGTGCTGCACCTCCTAATTTTGGCCATGATTTTCTTCTTTTTGTTATACAGCCTATTGATTTTCTGATTCCACCAGGGTGGCTTTTATTTCATTTTATTTATTTATTTATTTTGAGTTAGTTTTGTACTTCTTCCTGGTGGGTACAGCTGCCTCTATGCAACTATTGTGATGCCTGTGTAGGGTTTCTGTGAACAGCTCTGCATAGGCAGCAGTGTTCTCAGGGAATATGGGGGCTTGAAATTTTGCCAGGTTATCATTTAATAGCAGAACGTTAGCTTTAGAGTAGTTCCTGAATATTTCAGGGTTAGCTGGGGGTCCAGGTTTTATTTTTACTTCAAAGGAGACCATTTTGTGATCTGACTTTACCAGGGAAGAAATTACACATGTAATCCCTGGTAATGCAGCACTCTCCCATATTAGTGAGGACCAGATCCAGTTGTACCTCTGGTTGGTGTATTGACAATCTGGTCTGGGGAGTTTGTGCTTACAAAATCTAGGAATTTCTGTGCCTGTATATTTGGGGTCACATAAGATTCCCAGTTAACAGTAGGGTAATTAAAGTCACCTATGAATATGGTACTGGGTTGGATGGTGAGTGTTTCCAGTAGGGTTAAATATATGGTATGGTTTTCCCGGGTCATAGAGGGGGACCTATAACTAGCAAGGAAGTGATATTGGATTTTGCCTATGTTAATTTGAATATGAAGTTGTTCAAGTGCATTGTCCTGTTTGACCAGCTTTGATGTATATTTATCTTTGATGTAAATCAAGACACTTCCACCTTTAGTCCCTGTCTGTGTAGTAGCTGGTCTAAATGTGTGGAAAGAATTATAACCTTGCACTGCTGGTGTACTATCCATGACTTTAAATCATGTCTCAGTCAGCATTCTCTAGGGTGAAGAGAGCTTCTAAGGAGTGGAGTTTTTTGTTTACTCCTAGGGAGTTTTCCACCTTCACTCCAACATAGCTAATATGAATCATAACTTTATTTCTAATTTGTCATCCTTTGTCTGGTCAAACCAGCAGTTTTAAGACTGTTCATAAAAGTGCCTGACAAAAGGATCTATAGACTTGCTTTTAGTTTGAAAGTATCTGTGAAAGAATGTCCTTTCATGCATTATGTTTCTTTTTGGCACAGAATGTTCATTTCGCTTACGTAATACTGACTCGTGTAAAACTATTGCCCTAAGAAAATGAAAATTTACTATGAATGTCATCCACTTATTTATTAGCATAAAATATTTACCTTGATTTCTTTACTTTCCTTATCTGTCTTGAACGCAATTCAAAAAAATGTAAACCTCCATTGCTCCTCAAAGCTGAATGGTTCTGGTGGGACAAACGTGTCCATTTTCAGTAAATATTTGGTTATTTGGGGCTATAAGCCTGGCAATTAGTGAAACTACTCCATTAGAAGTAAAAAATTACTTTTTCAGTAAAACAAATTTACCCTGATCTCTTTGGCAATTGTTCAGTTGTTTGTTATGGTTTTCTTGTCTGAATGGCAGTTTTCATTGTTTAATATGAAAAAGGTTCTGGTTCTGATATCATGTCATGGTGCACAGCAAAGGTTATCCAGTCAGACTGTTTCAAACTGCTAAAATTGAACTTATTACCAGCATATGAAGTAAAAGTATGACTTTAATAACTCAGAAATTGGTAGCATAGCAAATGGTAGTTAACACCTCAAAAGCTTTTTCTGGACTGGCACACCAGACATTGCAGATACTTAAAATTCTTAAATGCATATGAGCTATAATATATCCATGCATTTAAAGCCAAACATACTTATGAAGGCAGCATACCTCTCAACTGTACAGATTTTTGCCTCATATTTTCAGTATGTTCCTCATAAAATGTGTGGTTTTCTGGAAAACCACTGATGATTGAAATGATGACATACGTTTGAATTTCTGAATTCAGAAAATGCATGCTAACACAAATCCTGTTATTCTAGAAACTTTCTAGATTTATAAAAGCAATATTTAAAATCTGCCCCTATATCTACTCCCCACACACACACTAATTTAGGCTTTGTCCAGATTTTACTTGAGTTGAGAGGTATGGAAGGCAGACTAAGAACTGAATGCAGCTGTAGTACATCATCCTCTCAATCAAACTCCGGACACATCAGACCTGAATACTGCAGACAGTTCACATGAGTTAATCTACTAATGATGGAAGTAATACCAAGACTCAATAAGTGAAGTGAAAATTAAAATACCTAAAATAACATGCTTTAAAACATATTTTGAAATATACACCAGTTAGTCAGGAATGCAACACGCAATATCTCAAAATCTAAATTGCTTTTGAGTGACCTAGTTTGCAAAACACCATAGCCACCAACAGCAAATAAACACATCTTAATTTAAAACAAAGCAATAATGGTATCAACAATAAGTCAATGGAAAGAGCTCTGCCTCACATGTCTTGGGTCTGGGAAGGCATAAGGATTTTCATTTCCCATCTGTGTGTAGTTTACATGATCTCTAGGAACTTCAGGTTCCTCTTACCTCTCAGAAATGCTGAGTGATTGATTGCATTACATTATCCATTCCATTTGTGTTTGTGTGAGTATGTATAGACATTATTCGTGTGTGTGTGTGTGTGTGTGTGTGTGTGTGTGTGTGTGTGTGTGTGTGTGTGTGTGTGTGTGTGTGTGTGTGTGTGTGTGTGTGTGTGTGTGTGTGTGTGTGTGTGCGTGTGTGTGTGTGTGTGTGTGTGTGTGTGTGTGTACTGTATATATGTTTACTGAATTTTGTCTTCTTCTTCTTCTTTCGGCTTTTTCCCAGTTAGGGGTCGCCACAGCGGATCACCTTGTCCGCACATTGAATGGCAGTGGAGTTTTACGGTGTCGAGTTGCCAGCCCGGCGCCCAACCTTCCACAGAAGGCACACTCACACGCACACCTAGGGCCAATTTAGAGTGTCCAATCCACCTGCAGCATGTCTTTGGGATGTGGGAGGAAACCAGAGCACCCGGAGGAAACCCACGCGACCACAGGGAGGACATGCAGACTCCGCACAGAAGGCACCCCAGCCGAGGATCGAACCGGAAAACCTCTTGCTGTGAGGCGGCAATGCTAACCACTGCGATGTTTACTGAATTTTGTCTAAAGACCCAAATGTCATTATCCATAACTTCAACCAGAAACTGTTGATAACGTGAACTTCAATATGCTGCTATGCATGAACGAAGCAATAAACTTGGTGGATACAAAAATCAAGTAACATAATAAAAAAACATAGTTTTTTACAGTGTGGCAAGCCCCTGCAGCCCTCCCACCTCCTGCTAATTATATATATATATATATATATATATATATATATATATATATATATATATATATATATCTACATACTAACTCTGAATTAGCATAGTACCAAAAAAGGGCATTTTTCCCAACCCTGAGAACTATGCAATCTTGTGCAACTATTGGCTCTCTGGGCATTCAACCAAATTTTGTCAACTACACAGATGTCAATGATACACAAGCAGGAGTAAATTCAATTCCCCCAAAGATATATATATATATATATATGTTTATATCACATTATTGCATTTTCGGAAATGCAAACTTCATTTGGTCAAGACCATATGTTAGACTTTCTGAAAACTCAAACGAAAGAAAACAAGAAAGTGTGTGAGGGGTTGTGTCCCCACACCCCCTGCAAGTTATATATATACCAAACTTGAGATCACACTACAGTGGGGAAAGGGGGTAAATTCCCCCATCTCCATTATTCTGCAGTCTCCATACAAATGCTTCGAGTTTTTGGAAAGCCGAACACATGGTATTAACTATATGATGTTCAAGTTTCTGAAAACTTGATAATCTAACATACACTCATACATATATATATATATATATATATATATATATATATATATAGGTATAAATCACCAGCAAAAGATCAAATATTCATTTAGTTGAACATTTATAAGGTGTCTCCATAAGGTCAAATGTGCATTTGATCAAATGCACAGGATTTTGGAGGGTGGAGGTTGGGGATTAGGAGGTGTACAGTATGTGTGTGCAAGTGTGTGTGGATTAGGGTAAGGATTAGGTGCATTAGGTAAGGGGATAACTTACCAGAGGGTTTGTTTCAGTGTGTACATGTTAGGATTAGAGTAGGAGTTAAATTAGGTGATAGCATGTTGTGTGTGTTTGCGTGTATGATTTACTGAATGTGCTCTGTGCCCAAGATGTCATGTGTCATGGTAGTGTTATGCAAAGGGTTTTTCTAAGCAAGGCGTAGGGTTGCAGTTAAGTGCAGGGTTAAAGTTAACATTGTACTACTAAGGTGAAGCAGGTATAATCACCTGCTCCATCTTACTAATACATGCTAACCTAAGCCTAACTCTAAATCTACCCCTGCCCTAACTCCAATTTTATACCTTGCCTTAATAAAAAAAAAAGAAAAAAAATACCTTTATGTAACACTATCACTATTCAAACAATGTATGGAGTTAGTGCTACAATTAATAGATCAGAAGAGAAAAGTGTGCTCCTCTTTTGGTCTGTTAAATCTCATTATTGTAAGCGTTTGATGTGTCTTATTCAGTCTTTTGCAGCTTGACCTTCAAGTAACCTACATGGTTTCTGAATGCCCATGACTTTTATACTTTTTAAGTCTTTATGGGATATTCAGGCCAAAAAATCCAAACCTCTGTAACCAGAGACATGCTATGTTTCAAACTTTTTCTAACCTCATCAGTACAACTTAAGTAGACTGCTTAACTATACTGCACTTTAGAAACACAGAGCTTAAAACCAGGCCTGATATCCATGTACCCATTACAACCTAAAGATAAAACATCATCGACATTCAGAAGATATGCAGCTGAAACACTGCTATCACCTTAAGGGTTCATTTACATATATTCCATGGGCCTCCAGTACAAGAGGGTTAAAATATTACACAGTGAATGTTAGAGCTTGACTGCATCTTTCTTGCAGTTTTTACCGAAGTGTTTGTCTGTCTGACCTTTTTACTCTTTCTTCATGTGTGTACTTTTGTATGTATATATATATATATATATATATATATATATATATATATATATATATATATATATCAAGAACGGCAGTTTCACTGACAGTGAAACCGCCGAGCATACATTCACGAAAGTGCTTTTCACCGAAAAAGCACTTTCATGAAAGTATGATAAGATATAGGGAAAATCAGGGGGGAATGGCTGTTGCTGAGATCGTAGTACAGTGGGGATGAGGGAATATTCCCTTTTCCCTACTGTAGTGCGATCTTGGAGTGAGAATATAGAAGTAGAGGGGTGGGGGGTGCAAGGGGACTTGCCCCCCGCGTAAACATTAGTTATGTGTTTTTTGTTTTTTTTTTAAATATTTTTTGTGTTTATTTTGGGGACTTTAACGAAAGCACTTTTTTTGGTTAAAATCTCTTTCGCTAAAGTGTGTTTGGTGAATGTGGATCCATATATATATATATATATATATATATATATATATATATATATATATATATATATATATATAGATAGACGGATATAGATATATACATATGTGTGTGTGTGTGTGTGTGTGTGTGTGTGTGTGTGTGTGTGTGTGTGTGTGTGTGTGTGTGTGTGTGCGTGTGTGCGTGTGTCTGTGTGTGTGTGTGTGTGTGTGTGTGTGTGTGTGTGTGTGTGTGTGTGTGTGTGTGTGTGTGTGTGTGTGTGCATGTGTGTGTAAAGTATTTATCTTTGTCCTTGTGGCTTGGACTGGGTAGTGTTGGGTTGTGGTTACAGGTCTTCAGTGGACCAGCCCACTTACCCAGTTAATGACTGATAAACAATACACAAGTCAACAAGTTTAATTAAAAGCAAAGAAATGAAATAAACTTAGCTGACATTTAATTTCAATGTAGCTAGCTTATAATTTTGTATTGCCTTACTGTTTGTTTCTCCTTTTCTGTGAGTTATCTGCTGGCTCAGCTGTGTAGCCCACTCCTGGAGCTCTATCCTGTTATCCCTTAGACATACAAGCAATCTTTCCAGTTTCCAGCCCAGTCTAAAACAAAATCTGTTCAACATCTGGATCTGTCCCTAAACAGCCCTCATAACTTATTCATAACCACATACTTACTGTAACTATGTTTTTCACACTCTGAATCATTAACAGTTCCATATTTTAGCAGGTGGTAATGGCCTAAGTAGCTCGTACTTTAACAATGCTATACTACTAATATATGTTCTTCTACCTCTTCATCCTAGTAGCTGACACTTCATACTGTCCTCTCTAGTGTCCTTATACAACATTCTCATCTCTCTAATTCTAATCATCTCTCTCTCTCTCTCTCTCTCTCTCTCTCTCATAGGTTCATAGGTTTATAGGTTCATAGGTTCATACTAGGCTATCTGCCCTAGGGCATTTATAAGCCTAGCCAGAGTGTGTTTGGCTTTCGCCACCCCTTGGAATGAGTATACTGTGCCCATTTTAAGGTTTAGTTTACTGTACCTCTGTCTAGCAGTGACACAGAAGTGACCCTCGGGGTAAACCTACGATCTCCCATCCACTCATCAAGATTTCTCTTGAAGAGAGTCAGTGAGGGGCTCTGCCTAACATGGACTGGGATTTTATTCCAGAGTGAAGGGAGCCTCTGGGTTATGAATCTGTCCCTCCAGCATGTCCTATTTATTTCTGTGCTGAGGTTCAAATCTCTCGCTCGCGTAGCTCTGGTGGATTTGGATTTTCTGAGGTGGAGCATGTCCATTAATTCTGGGTTGGACATGGCCTTGTACATCAGGCATAGATCGCCTCTGAGTAGGCGGTATGCTACTGAGTAGAGCTGGAGTTTTTTTAGCAGGGCAGCATATGGCATATGTTTGAGTCCCTTGATCCTCTTGGTGAGGTACTTTTGGGGTCTTTCCAATTGCTGCAGGTGACGGGTAAGTTACATCCCAAATGGGGCATTGTACTCAATTATGGGCCTGATGAGGGAAGAGTAAAGGGGCACAATGACCTCTCTCGATCTAGATATGAATCCCTTCATGATAAGGTGGGCAATATAGAAGGTCTTTCTAACCACTTTGGCAATGTGAGTGTCAAACGAGAGGTTACTGTCAACTTGGGTCCCTAGGTCCTTAATTACTACTTCCGTACTTAATGGATTAAGACCTATGTGGCAATTTGTGGGCACTTTGTTTTTTCCAAAGGGTATGACTATACACTTTTTGGCGTTTAGTTTAAGGCCATGGCTCTGGCACCAGTTTTCCGTTTCTTTGAGACCCTTTTGAAGGATGCTTGTGTCCGCCGGAGAATCAATTATGGTGCCCAGTTTGCAGTCATCTGCGAACTTGGTCAGCCACAATCCTCCCATGTTAGCCTGTACCTCAGAAAAATAAATACCGAGCCCTGTGGGATACCACTTGTGACTGGTTTAGAGTCTGACATGGCTCCAGCAATTCTGACCTTGTGGGTTCTGTCCTTGAGCCAGTTTGAAACCCATCTTATGACATAGGGGTTTATATTTAAGCTGGAGAGCTTGTCTATGACGCCCGCGTGGGGTATTGTGACGAAGGCTTTTGCAAGGTCAAGGTAGGCTGTGTGAACTACCTTACCCTCATCAATGGCCTTGGTGACTGTTTCAAAGAAGTCAACCAGGTTCAAGAGGCAGGATCTCCCCTTAACAAAGCCGAATTGGGTAAGATCCAATGTCTGTATGTCCCCAATGTCTTTGTTTATGAGTTCCATAATGATCCTCTCCATAGCTTTGCAGACTAGGCTCATCAAGCTTATGGGGCGGTAGTTTCCAGGGTCCGTAGAAGCACCTCCTTTGTGGAGTGGGACTACTGTTGCTGTACGCCATTCTTTGAGTACATATCCTGTGGTAAGGCTGAGATTAAACAGCAGCCTTATGTGTGGGTTTAGCTCTTCTTGGAGTTCATGTAGCACGCAACCCGGGACACCGTCTGATCCCATTGATGCTGTGTTTTTAGCTTTGGAGAGGGTGGCTCTCACCTGGGCATCTGAGATGTTAAGGAGGCAACACTCTGCTGGGATAGATATTTGTCCTTTTGGGGGGGGGGGAGAAATTTGCACTGAACCTGTCTGCTATGTATGTATGTTGGCAATGTCTGTGGGTTCAGTGTATTTTTTGTCATTCTGGACTAACTCTGAGCATATCTGGGAGCTTCTACCCAGGTTTCTAACATAACTAAAGAAAGCCTTGTGGTTATCTTTAGTGTCTTGTGCAATTTTTCTCTCAGAGTTGGCCTTGGATGATTTTATGAGTGTTCGTAGTTTTTTGCTAGTACTGATCAGAGATGCCTTCCCTTTTAGGGATTTTGCTCTATCATGTAGTAGCTTCCTCCTTCTGTTGTATAGCTTATTAATGTTTGGGGTCCACCAGACAGGATGCCTGCCTTTGGGGGAATGGGTCTTGGTTTTATTTGGGATTGCATGATCCATGCATTCCTGTAGGTGTCCATAGAATGTGTTTATAAAGGATTCAGCAGAGTGGGCTGTGGTTTCCACTGGCCCGGGGGCCTTGAAGGATTCCACTTCGGTCTTAAGAAGTGTGAAGTCAGCTTTTGAGAAGTTCTTCACTGTGGTCTTCTGTGCTGGGGGTGGGGCGGGATATGGATTTCCAGGGAGATTAATTTATGGTCCGATCTTACCAATGAGGGGTATACTTCTGGTATGGAACATTGTGTCCCCATGTTTGTGATGATCAGGTCTAATATGTTTTCCCCTCTTGTGGGAGAGGTGACTAGTTGTTCTATAGCATTTGAGTTTATGAATTCTGGGAACCTTTGGGCTAGCGTGTTGGGGCTTGAGTAATGTTCCCAGTCTATGTTCGGGTAGTTGAAGTCCCCCAATATGATGGTGTTTGGAGAGATCTTCATATTCTCCAGTGTCTTTAGGAAGGCCGAGTGGGGTTCCTGAGTTTGAGAGGGTGGTCTGTAGCATGCTACAAACTGGAGGGCAGTTTTGCCCACTGATAGTTGCACATGGATGGTCTCCGATGCTTCGTGCATTGCCACTAACCTGGAGGTGTGGGTATCCTTGATGAATATGGATACTCCCCCTCCTTTTGTGGTTTGGTCCAAGTTCTGGGGCCGAAAAGCATGATATGAGGTATAACCTGGTAATGCTGGGGTGCTCTTGGGAGCCTTGACCCAGGTTTCTGTCACTGCACAGACATCGATGTTCTCCATACTGAGGAGGGCTTCGAGAGCATGCATCTTGAGGTTTAGACTTCTGGCGTTGGGCAGCATTACCCTTCGTTTCTTTCTACTTGTGTTTTTTTTATGGAGGTGGGTTTGTCTTTTGAGCCTTGCTTAAAAAAGGCACTATGGGGGTGGCAAGAGCCTTTGCCAATATCCGAAAGCCCAGGGGTGACAGGTGCAAGCCATCCCTTGTGAAGCAGTGTGGCTTGTCGAGCATGTCACCCCTAGCAGACAGACATTGGATCCCCTTAGAATGACACCAATACTTAAGCCAATTGTTAAAATTGATCATTTTGTCTTTGTACTGTGGCATCATTCTTGGTGAGGGTAAGATGCTGCTCAAGGTTAGGGTCATACCAGCCTGGGCTACATAATCAGAAAGCTCCTCTATGTCTCTTTTCATGTAGTCCAGGGAGGTACGTCTCAAGTCATTCACATCAGCATGGACAATGACTGAGTCATAATTGTACCTGCTTTGGAGTGACCTGAGTGCTTGTGTTATGTGGCGGATTCTAGCTCCCGACAGGCAGCTTACTGTGACCTTTTCCTTGTTCAGCCTGGTGAGCAGGATGTCAGTGTGTCTGACTAAAGAGTCACCTATTACAAGTGTATCAGGTATGTTGTTTAGCCTTAAGGGCTGTGATTGTTTGGCACACTGACTTTGTGAATTATGTGTTGCATGTGTTTTGTTTTGAGGTAGTGGTTGCTTGGATGTCTGCTTTGGAGGTCTCTGTTGCTTTGGCAGATTTTTATTAAGAGCCTCCGAGTATGTTTTTGTGTGTTTATGTGTTTGGTTTGCAGTTGTGGTAGGTCTATGTGAGACTGGATTTGTGGTGTGTGTGGTTTCCTTCTCCTCCTGACTGGATATGCCATTACTGAGTCGAGAGAGCTCAGCCTCCAGTTTGGCTATATGGTTGCATCTCTCACATATATTTGTATTTGTTGGGAGGAGGAGAGGGTTGTCTGTGTACATGAGGCAGATGTAACATTGCTTCAAGATTCCCAGATTCACCAGCTGAACTGGAGAGGAAGCCAGCATCTGTCCCTTCGACATGCCAGAATAGTATAAGGAACTGCTATGTAACTGAATCAGAAAGGACCTATAGGGGATAGGGTACTCAAGGGGATTTTAGGAGGATGTAGTGCTTTTTTAGTTAAAAAGTGCTTAACTTATACAAAATGCCTATAGGAGCAAGTGTGGGGTTTTTAGATTGAGAATAGAATGCTTAGCTTGAGAGTTACAGCAGTTCTAAGGGAAAAAATGAAGAGCAGACTTTGTGGAGATGGGAAGAGTTTAAACCTGATTAAGCGGCGCTGCCCGATGCTGCTTGTGATCAAGAATTCAAAAAAGCACTAAAGCAGGCTTTATAGCAGAGGGTTAGAAAGAGCTAGGAAATGGCCCAAAATGGCCAATAAGCTACAAGTTACTGGGCTGACACCACTCCTTTAGGGACAGATAGGCTGCTCAGAGCTCCCCACTCCCATTGGTGAATAAAGAAGCTTCCTCCTATCCAAACAAGGATATGGGCAACACAGGAACTATGACACAGCCCAGAGATCAGCAGTACCTGAAGACTGGACTATTCTAGTTCAGTAAATGTGGGAAACAAGGATTTTTTTTGTTTGTTTTTTTTTTCTTACAAAGCAGAAAATAGATACAGTAACAACAGTAAATGCTTTAAATCGTCTAGCGCACTTGAGTGTGTAGCCTACCAGTTAATTTAAGCAAAAACAAACTTTAAAAGTGCAAAAAAGTTCAGGAAAACAAACAGTAATGCAGTAAATTAACTTTGCAGAGCTTATTTAGTTATAGAAACTTGCTTTTTGGTGAGAAAAAGCAGTCGGAAATAAGTAGCCAAAAAAATACTTATAAATCAATGGAAAGTCACTCTTCCACTCGCTGCTGCTTGTAGAACTCTGCAGGACACCACAAGGAGCTGTGCTGAGTCAATTACAAGCGCAAAAGTACGCTAAAGTGGGCTTTATAGCAGGGGGTTAGAAAGAGCTAGGAAATGGCCCAAAACAGCCAATAAGCTACAAGTTACTGGGCTGAAACCACTCCTTTAGGGACGGATAGGCTGCTCAGAGCTCCCCACTCCCACTGGTGAACAAAGAAGCTTCCTCCTATCCAAACAAGGATATGGGCATCACAGGAACTATGACACAGCCTAGAGATCAGCAATACCTGAAGACTGGAATATTCTAGTTCAGTAAATGTGGGAAACAAGGATATTTTTTGTTTGATTTTTTTTTCTTACAAAGCAGAAAATAGATACAGTAACAACAGTAAATGCTTTAAATAGTCTAGCGCACTTGAGTGTGTAGCCTACCAGTTAATTTAAGCAAAAACAAACTTTAAAAGTGCAAAAAAGTTCAGGAAAACAAACAGTAATGCAGTAAATCAACTTTGCAGAGCTTATTTAGTTATAGAAACTCGCTTTTCGGTGAGAAAAAGCA
Organism: Protopterus annectens; assembly: GCF_019279795.1. NCBI lineage: Eukaryota > Metazoa > Chordata > Ceratodontiformes > Protopteridae > Protopterus > Protopterus annectens. The sequence goes on from NC_056741.1 coordinate 430,321,761, forward strand.
GTCGGAAATAAGTAGCCAAAAAATACTTATAAATCAATGGAAAGTCACTCTTCCACTCGCTGCTGCTTGTAGAACTCTGCAGGACACCACAAGGAGCTGTGCTGAGTCAATTACAAGAGCAAAAGCACGCTAAAGTGGGCTTTATAGCAGGGGGTTAGAAAGAGCTAGGAAATGGCCCAAAACAGCCAATAAGCTACAAGTTACTGGGCTGGAACCACTCCCTTAGGGACAGATAGGCTGCTCAGAGCTCCTCACTCCCACTGGTGAGCAAAGAAGCTTCCTCCTATCCAAACAAGTATATGGGCAACACAGGAACTATGACACAGCCCAGAGATCAGCAATACCTGAAGACTGGACTATTCTAGTTCAGTAAAGGCGGGAAACAAGGATTTTTTTTGTTTGTTTTTTTTTTTTTTCTTACAAAGCAGAAAATAAATACAGTAACAACAATAAATGCTTTAAATCGGCTAGCACACTTGAGTGTGTAGCCTACCAGTTAATTTAAGCAAAAACAAACTTTAAAAGTGCAAAAAAGTTCAGGAAAACAAACAGTAATGCAGTAAATCAACTTTGCAGAGCTTATTTAGTTATAGAAACTCACTTTTCGGTGAGAAAAAGCAGTCGGAAATAAGTAACCAAAAACATACTTATAAATCAATGGAAAGTTACTCTTCCACTCGCTGCTGCTTGTAGAACTCTGCAGGACACCACGAGGAGCTGTGCTGAGTCAATTACAAGCGCAAAAGCTTGCTAAAGTGGGCTTTATAGCAGGGGGTTAGAAAGAGCTAGGAAATGGCCCAAAACGGCCAATAAGCTACAAGTTACTGGGCTGGAACCACTCCTTTAGGGACAGATAGGCTGCTCAGAGCTCCCCACTCCCACTGGTGAACAAAGAAGCTTCCTCCTATCCAAACAAGGATATGGGCAACACAGGAACTATGACACAGCCTAGAGATCAGCAATACCTGAAGACTGGACTATTCTAGTTCAGTAAAGGCGGGAAACAAGGATATTTTTTTGTTTGTTTTTTTTTTTTTTTTACAAAGCAGAAAATAAATACAGTAACAACAATAAATGCTTTAAATCGGCTAGCACACTTGAGTGCGTATCCTACCAGTTAATTTAAGCAAAAACAAACTTTAAAAGTGCAAAAAAGTTCAGGAAAACAAACAGTAATGCAGTAAATCAACTTTGCAGAGCTTATTTAGTTATAGAAACTCGCTTTTCGGTGAGAAAAAGCAGTCGGAAATAAGTAGCCAAAAACATACTTATAAATCATGGAAAGTCACTCTTCCACTCGTTGCTGTTTGTAGAACTCAGCAGGACACCACGAGGAGCTGTGCTGAGTCTCTCTCTTTATCTCTACTTCCATAATTCTCCCTCCTGCACCTTACTCCTTCCTATATCATTCTATTACACCATCTATTTTGGCTCCAGAATACAGTATTATTTCTCACCTCCTCATATTATTAGAAATATAGTCGATACTTTGAATAACTTTATATTACTTTACTTGACATATGCTATCTGCTTCTAAAACGTGTCTTGCTACTTGAAGTACATATTGTATCATTGACTACAATTTCTACTAGCAATATTCTGTAAATACATTTCAATCTATTGTTGGGACACTTGTTCCCCTGTATATTAGGTTCAACACAATCTACTCTAAATATTTTTATCTGTTGTGAAGCTTTTCTCCCCTTGTATATAATTACTTATCAGCTACTGTAAAATGTATTTATGAATGTTTGTGGAGCCTTTCTACCGAACTCGTTGTAAAATATTTAATCTGTTGCATGGTTTTTCTCCCCTTGTATATAGTTACTCATCAGCTACTATTTAAATGTTTTTGAATCTGTTGTGGAGTTTTTCTCCATGGACATCCACTGAAAATGGACTATTGGCTCAACTGGACTTTCCTGGTTACCAAAGGTTAAATAAATTAAAAAAATATATATCAATAAATAAAATATCTGTGCTGTTGAGTTGCCACAGTGCATACAATCTTAGGTTTACATAAAATGTCACTATAATTTCTTAAGGAACTGCCTGCCAGGATTGCAGTTTTATCAGATAAACACTCTCGACCAGCTACAGTAATCCTGCTTTACAGTCATACTTTATTCCTTGACAGTCCATCAATGTTACTCACTATTGTTTGGTCCAGGATAAAGCACAACATGGAGCTTGCATTAACTTCAAGATAGTCAGAGAGGTGACAAGCAGCATAGTCCAAAGGTTTATTCTGGACCCAGTGATGTTCAAATTTTCTGCTGCTAATATAATCTGGACCTGAGGAATTAAGCAAACCTCTTTAATAAAAACACAAGATTATAGTGTTGATTACAGAATATAGTTCCAGTTAGCAGTATGGTCTCAAAACTTTATATGCATATATTAGCCTGATTTTGGTGCAAGTGCAATATGATGTTACTTGCAGAGGTGAAGAGGAATTGGAAATACAATATTAAACAAAAGTTTTTGAGATTCAAATTACAAAGAGTGGTGAAAGAGAAGGACTGTAATATCAGTATTCATAACCCAATGAATTATGTACTCAAGGCAATGGAAGAAGTCTGTCACAAAAGCTAGAAGATGCTTGGCTGTACCAATGGACAAGGATTCAATGAATACAGATTTATTTATGACCCTCTATAGATCACTGATTAAGCCATGATTGCTATAAAGGGATTAGTTCTGATGAGTATACCTTAAGAAAAACATCACCCAGGTGGGAAGTATGCAATGATTAAAGAGAGTAACCATGGAGGGAAAGCTGAAGAATGTGAAAAATATTAAGGTATTGTATGTGTATTTCCTGGAACAATTAAGAGAACTAAAAACAAACATGATGGGAGAAAAACAAGCAAAATAAGAGGAAAGGGTATGACAGCTGGATAGGTCAGGTTTAGGATGAATAGCTCTTCACAGGAAGGTTGGTATGAATATATAATTCTTTGCCAACAATTCATGGAGAGGTTCAAGAGGATGTGGACTAGAAAATAAGGGTGGTGAACCATGTAATAGGTACCTGCATGTTTAGGGGCACTAGATATGCAAATAGACTTATCTATACCAGACACGTATGTTAATATGCATGCAGCTGGAAGTTGTTATTACAAACATTTGGTAAAAATGCATCTGCTCTCAAGTCCACAGATACCACCTTCCCAAGGAGTTAGACAGATTGAGAAAGACTGGCTGTAAGCAGTAAAAATGGTGCAAAATCTGCAACACAAGTAAGCCTATAAAACCTACTTAAGAAAATTATAGGGGAGAATAAATCACTCACTTTGTTACCACTGCAGGAAAAAAAATGGGAGAGGGATACGTGGCAGAAGTTTCCAATAACTGTCACTGAAACTGGTCCATTTTTAGAATAGTTCACCATCAGATATAACAGACAAACAAACAAATAAATAAATAAGACAAGAAAGTAGCACATTTCACTAGCAAAAATATATAAATAAGTACAACAGGTCACAGCCTGAGGTCAAGAGAGGGGAAGGTTTTAAGATATTTCAGCAATGTATCTTTTATAATATGATGATAGAGAATGCAGGAACAGCATTTCTAAGGGCGCCAGGTGTTAGGAATACATTTCCTGTTAGAAAAACATTTGCTGAGCTAAGAAGGCTCTGCAGCTTCTGTAGTATATGCACAGTAATGGAAAGTCTAGTGGGACAACTTGGTCTTTTGTCTGTCAAAGTGCACAATTCGATGGGAATGTATAATCAACACAATTTACCCAATCATTCAGAAATGTTTTGTTCCTTTTTGCCTACCTAGGAGATCCCATTCCCCATTCAGCATGTACCCTGATGTATCAGAGTCTATCATTTGCAGGTCCAACAGCCAGCCATCATATGTCCATGAACCGAACTTCAGCTTACATCTCTGGATGTCAAACGGAAACCAGCGGACATCAACGTCACAGGAACTCCTAAAGATTCCTAGGAAATAGTTCACCATATTAATAACCAGAAGCAAAAAAACTAATAAACAACAACATTAAAACAGTAAATTCTAGCTTTCTACAAAAAAAAAAAATATATTTTTTACCTATTTTTTAGCTTGCTTTTCCCTTGTTCGGTCTTCTTCTTCTACCAGAGGCTAACAATCATTTTATTCCCTCTCTGGCTTTTCATTTAATGTGCCTTGTGATAAATGTTATTGGGTGTCACAGGGAGTCTATTATCTGACAACAAATTGAATGCAATGCCTCAAACTGTTCAGCCGTATCTGGAGTATAATGGAGATGACAGTTATAAATGGGAATGATGTTAAACTATGTATGCTACGTGTGTGTGTGTGTGTGTGTGTGTGTGTGTGTGTGTGTGTGTGTGTGTGTGTGTGTGTGTGTGTGTGTTTGTGTGTGTGAATGTGTATGAGAAGGCTTTATATTTCTCTCTTTCTTTTTTTGTTTCTTTCTGGCCTTTCTTGGACAACTTATAAATAAATGAGAACTGACAAAGTTATATAGCATTTTTTCCTGTACAAATAACATTTTAACTGTTAGATTTGGCTTTGTCATTGCTGTCTCTGTTCTAAGTAACTAAGTAAGCCATTTTAGTGATGATCATAATGTATATAGGAATTTTTAAATCCTACCTTGGCATAGTGTGATGGAATTTTATGCAAATTAAATAAATAAATAAATAAACCTCTAGATGCAGAAATGTACAGAAGCAGATAGCTATATCATCATTGGAAGCAATGAGTTACGACTTCTTCAGTTAACTTAAAAGGGCTGGTATAATCAGTAGAGGAATGAGAAATATGAATGCTGAAATATCAGAAAAGACTTAAGAAATATTAAAAAGTCTGTTCTGAAAAACAGAAAAAGAAAAAAGAAAAAAACTAGTTGCAGATATTACTGCAGTTCTTTAGCTATGGAGCTTGTGGCACTTTTAGTCTGATAGCTCCGTGTACTGTGGCAGACCAGTGTTTTGTGGCTTGAAAGTCAGCCTTGGAAACCAGTCAAGTGGCTCTGAGGTCAGAAAATACTTCTGTGAATGCATGATTCATGAGAAAATTATTTTGTTTTCATCCAAATTATGTCCCCAGCAATGAACCAGAGTGCAGTGCCCTAAAATAACGGTTCCCTATTATATGATCGAAGATGCGTTCTTTCGAATGTGTCTTGATCTAATTTGAAAGCAGGAAACAGCGAAATACCAAAATGGCATATGAGTGAATTCTTTCCGTGGGAAAGAAATCGCTTGGCCACCTTCGTTATTTTGCAGTTTTCGTCACTGTAGTGCGATCTCGGAGTTGGTATATTTAAGTAGGGGGTGGGCGAAGCCCCCCACTTTATGTAATGTTTTAAAGTTTTTTTTTTTCATTTTTGGAACAGCGATTTTTTTCCCAGGGAAAAAAATCGCTGTTCTAAGTGTTCAGGATTGTAAGCTTTCACTTACATGGGGTCGATAAATCAGAGTTCTCTTTTTTAAGCGTTCACTGATTTAATATAGACTCAAAATAACTAGCAACAAATAAGGTTGACAATAACAGGCTATCACAATCAGGTTTGTGTAGCCCAAAATATAGAAATATTCAAACTGTGCCTCTAATATGCAAACCATGCTGGAAAACCAGAAACTGTCTTCTGATTTGGATGTGAGCATTGAAAGAAACATACATTGCCTGCCCTGGCCACTGACTTTATCTTGTGAGGGAAACAAGCCTACTGGTACAGACAGCTATATAATTCACAAAGACGTTCCCAAAGATGTCCCGTGCCAGCGATAATCAAGGACTGAGGTTACAAAAAGACCACAGTAGAAGTGAAACACTATAAAGTTAAAAGACTAACAAATAAATGAAAACATTAAGTGACGGTAGTTATTTTTTATGGTATTTCAAAAATGGAAGGGAAACACTCATGTTCAGTTTGTGTATTTATTATTCCTGAGGTATTTCTTTTAAAACACAGCAACTTTCTCAGTCACAAAAACTTATTAACCTGTTATAGCTCCAGCTATTAAAATCATACAATAGTTTATCATGCACATGACTCTTAAGATACTGATTTTCTTATGCACAGTTGTTGGGAGTCCATTTCCATGCAATACATTTTTTATAATTTTCTGTGATCATGAAGCCAAACATTTTTCCATGCACCAGTGTATTAAAAACATCCTACACAATTTAAATATTTTTTTTATTGTAATGGGGAACTCTAATTCCTATTTTATTAAAAGATCACCCACCAAAAAGATTTACTTTACCAACTTCAATACAAATGTATTCAACATTCATGGTTTTAGTTTGTCTACTGTTTCATAACAAATACTATGTTATTTGTAATATTTTCTTTAACTCAACTCATGCAACTGCAATAGCCAGATTTGGTTTGAGTAAGAAAATGTTTTCATATTTATTCTTCACCCTGTTTAAGCTCATGTGTAAATGCAAGAATTTCCAGCAAAGGAAACAGCACTGGGGAATTCCAGAATGCTTAGTAGTGTGATGAGACAAAGTATCTCTCACTCCTTGAAAGTTTTAGGTTTCCTTAACAAAGGGTACCTTAATTCATAGTTAGTTGTTAGGCATGCAGTCCAGAAAAACATTATGAAACCTAGCCCAGATTTCCAATTTCCCCAAAGCCCTGTCCAGTTAAGTGACTTGCTCAAGGTCACATAGCATGTAACTGGAGATGGAAAGAGTCAAACCCCACACCTCTGGCACAGGAAGCAGCTAATTAATAAGTCAGAGCTTTAATACTCTGCACTAACTGCCAGACAAGTGGCCCTGACAAAAAGCATTACTGCACTGAGAAAATGGCATATTGTAATACATTTTACACAAGAGGAAATACTTAAAGTAATCCCTGCACCCAACTACATATATGACTTATTAAAGAGAGAATCCAAGCTCATATTCTTCCTTGTAGACTAGTAGTTTTTTCAGTATGGAACTTAAAATTTTGTGTGTGAGATACGGAACAGACTTCATTATTTTATATTACAGTGCAGAGTCCCATGAATAATATACGTGTGTGTGTGTGTGTGTGTGTGTGTGTGTAAATATATATATATATATATATATATATATATATATATATATATATATATATATATATATATATATATATATATAGCGTCCATATCATATTATCATATGATGTAAATAGTGACCGCTATTTTATCGTACTGATAATATCGAAACAACAAAATATCGAATAAATGTAACAGCAAATTTTTTCCCAGGGAAAAAATTCACTGCTCCGTAAAAAAAAAAAAAAAAAAAAAAACGTAAACACAATTTTCAGTGGGGGGGCTTTGTCCCCCACACCACCCCTACTAAAAATATACCACTTTTGACATCGCACCATAGTGGAGGAAATGGCAAAGTCCCGAAGACGGCCCACCAAATTTTTTCCCTGCGAAGAAATTTGATGTTCCGTGACTTCGCTATTTTGCCATTTCGACAGTATTGGATTGACTAAATAGCATTTGCTATTTAGTCCATTCGATAGCGTGATATAGACTACATATATATATATATATATATATATATATATATATATATATATATATATATATATTGTAGGTCACTCTGTACTGACCTGGAGTTAGGATGGGACTTAAGAAAGGTCTGTAGAGCTGGAACACCCTTCAATAAACGAATGACAGAGATTCTAATCACATACAAAGCTATGCAGTATGCTGAACGTTGACATACAGCAAACCCCTTAATACAGAAGAGGTAATAAGAGATCTGGAGACCCAGGTAGATAGTAATCTCTCCTTTCAGAATCATATTGCCAAAGTAGTTAGGAAATCCTTCTATGTGGCCCATCTAATTACTAAAGGGTTCGCATCTAGAAATAAAGAGGTTATAGTGCCCCTCTATTCGTCACTCATTAGACCCATCATAGAGTACAATGCCCCATTTGGGATGTACCTCACAAGACACTTCCAACAGCTGGAAAGACCACAAAAGTACCTCACCAAGAGGATTACTGGCCTGAAACATATGTCCTATGCAGCCCGACTGAAAAAAAACTCTGGCTGTACTCAGTGGCATGTCACTTACTCAGAGGTGATCTCTGCCTGACTTACAAAGCCATGTCCAAATCAGAATTGATGGACATGCTCCACCTGAAGAAATACAAGTCACTGCAAGCCATGCACTCTAGTGAGCTAAACCTCACCACGACAATAAATAGAACATGCTGGAGGGATAGATTCCTGTCACAGAGACTCCCCATGCTTTGGAACAAAATTCCAAATTGTATCAGGCAGAGCCCCTCACTAACACTCTTCAAGAGAAACCTTGACGAGTGGATGGGTAACAGAAAATACACCCATGGGATCACTTCATTGGCTCTGCTTGACAGAGGCTCAGTTAATTAATCAATGGGGTGGTGAAAGCCAACACACTCTGGCTAGGCTTATAAATGCCCTCAGGCAGATAGCCTAGTACCTACATATGAACCAATGAACCTGTACAGGTATGGAAGGTACTACTGGTTACATCAGTCTTGTGTCATTACTGTGCCTCGCACATGTAACAACATCTCTCCAGAAATATACTTTATGTAGTGAAAATGCAACACTAAAACCAGTAAGTGGCAAAGGTATGGCTACGCAACAGGTCCACCAAGCTGCAGATGGAACATGGGAAAAACAGTCCTTGCTATATGTTATGATCCCAGTTACTCTACTATGAATGGGGTATATCTGTTCCTTCATAGTATGGTACCTAACTCAGAGAGAAAGGCTAATTTAACACCTTGTTATGGAATCAATGTGCCATCCTTATGAGAATTTCATTAGGTTCTGTGTCCACTGGAGCTTCCATTATTGTCTATTTAATAAGACAGGCACAGGAATCATAACTATGCTTTAACAAACAGTGATACAAAAGCACAGTTACAGCAGTGGTGAGTAGTGCATGCCATGCATATACAGAACATATGTGGATAACTTTCAAGGTTGCCAGGTGGGCATACATAAGTATATAACTGCATATTCACAAATGTGAATGTTATATTAGATGCTGTGGGACATTTTAACAATCATGCTGATGATGGCTGACTTTGTACTGGCCATCTAAATGTGTTGTGCTTATACAGAACATACTCTCAAGTTTGAGGATGCACAAAGCACAGAGTCACAATGTGAATGGTGCCTTGTCACTAATAGCTACGAACTTGGGCAATGAACGTGTTTTGTTGCACAGTATGTAGGTCATGCGCATGCCATGAAGACATATTCTCTAACAAAGAAGTTGTATTATAGAACTGCCAGAATACAGCACTTAAAATATGACATGCATGCATCTCAGTTTCCACAGAGTATGAAATGCATGCATCTCAACATTTCATCACCCAAATGTAGAACAGTGCATTTCAAGAGGTTGTTGTTGCGCCTTTCGGCTTTTCCCAGTTAGGGGTCGCCACAGCGGACCTCCGGTCTGCTAATGATTGGCAGTAGATTTTTACATGCTGAGTTGCCGGCCCTGATGCACAACCTTTAATGAAGGTACACCCATTCATGCATGTCTCCACACAGAAGATGCTCTAGCTGAGAATCGAACAGGACAACGTCTTACTGTGAGGCGACAACGCTACGGCAGAACCACCACCGCAGTTTAGTGCATTTCAAGAGGTAAAACATTTAAATAAAATCTGGAACAATTTGCTCTGTCATTAGCTAGGAAGCCCATTGGATAGTTCAAATAGGTTGCACGTATGCATACAGAATGCTTTGTTACTGGAATTGTACACTTTCTTATTGTTTACCTGTTTTTATGACTTAATTCTGAATATGAGTCCTTACTGTTTACCATGGGTATCTGCTTAACATTGTAATGATGCATGTGGGACAACACCTATCAGTGTAGAACAGACACATTTTAAGGAGCAAAACAAGGGTACTGTTCCTTAAAAAGAGGAACATTCAAAATATACAGTGGTGGAGATACTGAGGGCATCACATTTCTGTTCCCCATCATTTTGGACCTACTGTTAACATTTTGTTTCATCATGGTCATCCACCTCAGACATGGTGGTAGAACCTGTCTCTTAGAAGAGACATCAGCTTATTCAGTATGCAGCTGTATTACCTAGTCACATTTTGTAAGATCAATATGTGATCACCAGAAAACTCGCCATAGCAATCAGAACTCATCAAAATGGGAAAGTAACCTTCACCTGATGATACAGTTCAAAATAAGTTTTTTTGAAGCAGGGAAGACAAGTCCCCACCCACCTATAATCATACTCCTGTGAACTCAAATATATATATATATATATATATATATATATATATATATATATATATATGTGTGTGTGTGTGTGTGTGTGTGTGTGTGTGTGTCTGTGCGTAACTATTATATATAAATATATATATATATATAAAATGTTTTATATATTTATGTGTATATATATATATATATATATTTATATGTGTATATATATATATATATAGATATATATATATATATATATATATATTTATATATACATATATATATATATATATATATATGGGTCTACATTATAACATTGAAATTTCATAACATCGAAAATTCAAAACACTGAAAACCCAAAACATTGAAAACTCAGAACATTGAAAGTGTGCTTCATAACATTGAAAACTACATTGCACAATTAAATAATATCACCTCCACCTACAACAACACCTAACTAATAAACATACTTTCTACTACGTTTCCCCCACATAGGGGGTGCAGGGGGGCTTGCCCCCCTGCAGAAATGTAGTAGAAAGTGTGTTTTTTAGTTAGGTGTTGTTATAGGTGGAGAGGATGTTATTTACATATGCAGTGTAGTTTTCTATGTTATGAAGCACACTTTCAATGTGGTGAATTTTCAATGCTTTGGGTTTTCAATTGTTTGGGATTTAGATGTTTTAGTCTCAGTGTTATGAAATTCAACTTTATGAAATTTCATTGTTATGAAGTAGACCCATATATGGATATATATATATATATATATATATATATATATATATATATATATAAACCTCCATTGTCACACATCATTGAAGAATGGAGAATACCTTGGAGTAACACACTGTGCTGCAGTCTTGAGCAATCATTTGTTTCTGTTTGGCAGGATCAGGCAAGTTTTTTTGGATGGACTGAGGAGCTAGGAAACCCATGACAACTGTTTTACCCAAATTACAGGCCCATAAATCATGAATTGGTGGAATGCAGACAGTTTCACACTGTATGTGTTGATCTCTTTGCTTCTAGTTTTAAGGGGTTCCTTTCGATGCTCATTACAGGTAGCCCAGAGGATTTGCTTGTAGACTACAATAAGGTTGTAAGACACTCACTGGATCAGCTTGCCCAGTCCTGTGTACACTCCACTGACCTTCTCTCATATGAACCTTAATTTGAAAAGGAGCTGTACTGTCTGGAGACTACCTCAGAGCCCTGAGCATAAATGAAGTTACACTGGCCCTTTTGATACCAGGCATAGTCATTATGAGAACTGTGCTGTCTGTGAAGCAAACATCTGTAAAAATATGCAGCATTCATATCTACATAGGTCTCTGCTGCATCTAAGTCATGCTTTCTCAGGTGTTGGACACCTTAGTAATATGGCCTGTTTGTCCATCTATTGAGTGATTTCCTCAGGGAAATGTGAGTTTGCAACTCAGTTCTTTGCAGCTAAGCTGACATCAATAAGATCAGTTTTGACCTCTATAAAAAGCCTAGCAGGAGACTGCAGTGCTTGAGGGGAGATTCTGACTTGGTTCTGGTTTGAGCTTCAGCTTAATAATTGCAGTGAACCGGCATCTTGTTTCATGCATGTGATCTGCTACCTACAGCTTGGACCCATGCCAAAAAAAGAATGAATCTTGACAGTCTGTATGTGTTGGTTCCTCTAAGTTACTAAAATTATTTCTTCCTCTTCTTTGAGTACTATGGCCTTTCCGTCTGCTTTAAAGATGGCCTTGATGATCCCAGTCCTGAAAAAGTCAACATCAGACTCATATGATATTGAATGCTGTGACCCCCATCTCTAACCTTCCAATGCCACAGAAGACAAAGTATAGATCACCTTCTGGAGTCTGTCAGACGCTGGATAAAGGAACAATGTTTCTAGTCTTTTCTGATAGATTAGGGCATTTATACAAGTAATCTTTTAAGTTAGGAACCTTCGGGGTCTTTCCAGTTATTTGATATGTTTAGTGAGATACATCCCAAAGGGTTTATTGTTGTTCAATTTTTCGCCTAATCAATACAGAATATTAGGGGGCAATAACTTCTTTAGATCTTAATGATATTACTTTTGCAGTTAACTGTGCTAGCTAGAATTATTTCCTGACTGCTATCTCAGAAACTCCCAGATATGCTCAGAATTAGCTCAAAATGATGTGAAAATTACTGAACCTACAGACATTGCCAACATACTGGCTGACAGGTTCGGTGCAAACTTCTCCCCCCCTCCCCCCCAAAAGGAGAGATATCTATACCAGAGGATTGTAGCCCCCCAAACATCTCTAACGCCCAGGTGAGAACTGCTCTCTCCAAGGCGAAAAACACAGCATCCATGGGACCGGATGGTGTCCCCGGCTGTGTGCTCCACGAACTCAATGAGGAATTAAACCCGCAGTTAGGACAGCTGTTTAATCTTAGCCTCACCTCAGGATACGTACCCAAGGAGTGGCACACGGCAACTGTGGTCCCACTTCACAAAGGCAGTGCCTCCACCGACCCTGGAAATTACCGTCCCATCAGCTTGACAAGCCTGATCTGCAAAGCTATGGAGAGGATCATAATGGAACTCGTAAATAAAGACATAGGGAACTTGCAGACTTTGGATCCAACCCAGTTTGGCTTTGTGAAAGGCAGATCATGCCTTTTAAACTTGGTTGACTTTTGAAACAGTCACCAAGGCCATTGATGAGGGAAAGGCAGTCCATACAGCCTACCTCGACCTGGCAAAGGCTTTCGACACAATACCCCACTCAGGTATCATTGAAAAACTCATCAGCTTAAATGTAAACCCATACATCACAAGATGGGTTGCAAACTGGCTAAGTGACAGAACCCACAGGGTCAGAGTTGCTGGCGCCATGTCAGACTCAAAGCCTGTCACAAGTGGTGTCCCACAGGGCTCAGTTCTGGGCCCACTCTTGTTCGGAATCTACTTTTCAGAAGTACAAGCAAACACAGGAGGGTTATGGCTGACAAAGTTTGCAGATGACTGCAAACTGGGCGCCATAGTCGAGAACACATCTGACACAGATATCCTTCAGAAGGGTCTCACAGAAATGGATAACTGGTGCCAGAGCCATGGCCTAAAGTTAAACGCCAAGAAATGCATAGTCATACCCTTCGGGAAAAACAAGGTCACCCCTAGCTACCATATAGGTGACAATCCACTAAGCACAGAAGAGGTTATCAGGGATCTGGGGACCCAGGTTGACAGTAACCTTTCGTTTGACACTCACGTTGCTAAAGTAGTTAGGAAGACCTTTACATTGCCCACCTGATCATGAAGGGATTCACATCTAGATCAAGGGAGGTCATCATCCCCCTGTACTCATCACTCATCAGACCATTGATTGAGTACAATGCCCCATTCGGAATGTATCTGACCCGACACCTGCAGCAGCTGGAAAGGCCCCAAAAGTTCCTCACCAAAAGGATAAAGGGTCTCAAAAATATGTCTTATGCTGCCCGATTGAAAGAACTCCAGCTCTATTCAGTCGCTTACTCAGAGGTGACCTGTGCCTGACATACAAGGCCATGTCAAACCCAGATTTGATGAACACGCTTCACCTCAAAAAATCTAGATCCCTCAGAACTACAAGGGCGGGAGACTTAAACCTTGACACGGTTATTAATAGGACATGCTGGAGGGACAGATTCATCACCCAGAGACTCCCTATGCTGTGGAACAAAATCCCGGTACATGTGAGGCAGAGCACCTCGCTGGCCTTGTTCAAAAGAAATCTTGACCAATGGATGGGAGATCACAGATATACCCCAGGGATTACCTCAGTGTCACTGCTTGACAGAGGCACAGCAAAATAATGGGCATAGTTTCCTTCAAACTAAAGGGGTGGCGAAAGCCACAAAACTCTGGGCTAGGCTTATAAATGCCCTTGGGCAGATAGCCTAGTATGGACCTATGAACCTATGAACCTATGAACATAATGATCAAAGGGCAGGCAATCATCAACCCATGTTCCAAGGTCTCTAGCTACAGTCTCATTTTGAAGTGGGCTAGTGTATGTGCTATAAACTGGGAGGAAAGAAGGTCTACCAAATGTGAAAATACTACATATTTTTGCATTCACCAGATGAAGAGGTCAGGTGGGAGAAAGATGTGTACCTTATTGTAATTGATGTAGTTAGCCTTTATACAAATATTAAGTATACCTTGGGGGTGGAAGCCTTAGAATTTTTTCTAGGTAGTAGCCCTAGAACTGAATATATCAAGGAATTAACCCTGTTTTGTTTAGAAAATAATATTTTTGAATTTGATGGTATGTTGTATAAACAGATCTAGGGCACAGTGATGGGGGCAGCATTTACCCCCATGTATGTGACTCTCTTTATGGTTAACTTTGAAAATTTATACATGTAGCATAATGATTTTTATAGAAACAATGTGCTTAGACACTATAGATTTATAGAAGACCTTATTTTTATATTTAAAGGGGCCTTTGAAAAGGTGGAGGAATTTATAATGAGCCTAGAGAAGAACAGGTTGGATATACATTTTGATGGGTTACAGAAAGGATCTGTGGTTAATTTTCTAGATATTACATTGGAAGGTAGTTATAAGGGAAAGATTAGAACTAAAGTTTATAGAATATTTGAAAAACAAGATCATATATTATTTGGCACTATTTGCCATCTTCCCCATACTATTAAGTCGATTCCATATGGGGAGTTTATGAGGGTAAAAAGAATATGTAATAATACTGAGGACAGAGATATTGAAATAGAAAAGGCAATAAATATGTTCTATAAGAGAGGATATGACGCAGAACAAATTAAGGAAGGCATAAAGAAGGTAATGATGGTTAGTGAGGGGAATAATATTAATTAAAATAAAAAAATATTATGGTAAAAATGAGGAGAGAAAACATATATTTATTTTATATCTAAATATACTCCCGTCTCTGTCAAACTAGAAAGTATAGTAAAATATTACTGGGAAATCTTGAAAAAAGAAGAACAAGTAGCAAAGGACTTGAGGTTAAAATTTACATATAGGAATGGGAGACGTATAAGGGATCTACTGGTACATGGAACCTTTGAGAGACCTTTGAATGTGAATTTTCAAGCTTCATTGGGAAAGGGCACATTTCCTTGTGCAAACTGTATTCTTTGCCAATTTATTGTGAAAACCTTTCCAGAGATTAATGGTAAAAGGTTCCAGGAACAGGGTTACTTCACCTGTAATAGTGAAGGGATAGTGTATGGGCTTAGATGCCCTTGTAATAAATACTATGCAGGTGAGAGTAAGAGAAATTTTTCAACCAGACTCAAAGAGCATGTAAGAGAGATAAGAAAAGGTAGGCTGGTTAGCAGAACATTTTTTTAATTACCATAAAGGGGATCCTGAGGGACTGCAGGCAACAATATTAGAACAATGTAAGGAAGGTTTTTTTAACATCAGAAGGGTTGAACTATAAATTAAGACAAAAAGAATCTACTTTTATTTTAAAATATAATACTTTATGCCCTAAAGGTCTAAATAAGTAATGTAATTGGAAAAGTCTTTTATAGTGTGTCTTTATGATGTATTAATGTATAATTGAAAAGTTGGGGTGTGTGTCTTTCTTTTAATATAAAATAATTATGTGTTCTGTTGATGAAATATACTCTGAAAAGGCTGTGGAAGCTGAGGCGCTAGAGGATCTGGTTGGTTTCATATTGCTGAAAAACTCTCTGTTTGTTGCTACTTTTTAATTAAACAAGGAAAAGAAAAAAAGCCTGATGTGGTTTGTGCAATTTCCCTGTGGTTCCTGTGGATTTACTGGCCTTCTGGTGTGTGGTAAAAGATTACTTTTCTTCAGTGTGGTTATCATATTTTTGCATTCGATTTAAGTCGATTTGTACACCAGGTATTAGTAAGTGTAAGTGTGTGCAGGAGGGCCTGGGTGTCAGAGGGGGACTTGAGAATGACTTCAGCCTGCAGTTACTTGCAGACTTGATTAGCTAGTGATCTTGGTTTGTGATCTGGAAATCCAAAAAGGAGATGCCAGACAAAGGAAGCACCTGTACTGAGTGGCAGAGCAACAGTGGTTGACTTCATAGACTTTGAGGAAGCACTGCTACCCGCTCTGTGTGGGTTGTGTCTTTTAGCCAGTTTGCTATCCATCTTATTACTTAAGGATCTAGTTGAAGTATGTTTAGCTTGCTGATTATGCTAACATGAGAAATGGTATCAACAGCCTTGGCCAGGTTGACACACGGTGTGTGGAAAGTATGACCACTGTCAACACCCTGTGTTACCCTTTCAGAGAAGTTAATCAGATGCATTAGGCAGGATCTACCCTTGACAAAACCAAACTGAGTTGGGCAAGCCTGATATGATTATAATATCACAGTTAATCAGGTCAGTTATGATATATTACATGGACTTTCTGATGACACTTGCAGACATATATTTTTTTATTGTAATGGCGATTTATTACAATCATCTTAGTAGTCATGATGTGGAACTGCAGCAACTGGACATCTGGACACATTGTGGATATAAAGTCTGCATATGTAGCACACAAATGGAAGAGAAAAAAGTCAAAGAAAGAGAGACCTGTAAGTGACAGGGCATGCTGTTAACTGTTTCATACACATAACAGTGCACCTCCAATGTAATTCTGCACTTGACATAGCCGTACACTACAAAAATCAAGTTTAGTCACCTGATTTTCTGAAAAGTGTGTCTGGAGCAAGATATGGCACATTATGCACTCTGAGTCATTCATCTACCACTATGCAAGTTTTGGTGCTCATTTGCTTACGTTTCTATACAGCAGACTTACATGTGGTGCTCAGTAACATACAGGCTCAAGTGAGCTAAAAGCCGTCTGACTGATTCATGCATGGATTAAAACATACTTTCTTCAGTGCACTAGACCTCTGAGAAATAAATTATGTCATGACTCTCACCTGAATCTAATGGGGTCCTGACTGAGTGAGAAAGAGATGATGCTTTCTGAGAAGAAATGGAGTTATTGAGGGTTTGAAACAGATAAAGTAGGCATTAATCTGAGGGTAATGCTACTTACTGCTAGAAGTCTAAACCTCAAAATGCACTCACTCGAGGCACTCCATAAAATGGAGAACATCGACATCTGTGCAGTGACAGAGACCTGGTTCAAGGCTCCAGAGAGCACCTCTGCATTACCAGGCTATAATTCATACCACACCTTTCGGCCACCCAACCTGGACCAAAGCACTAAAGGCGGAGGCATGTCCATACTCATAAAGGATATCCACATGTCCAGGCTAGTTGCTCAGCATAATACATCCGAGATTATCCAAGTGCAACTAACTCTGGGCAAGACTGCAATCCAAATTGTAGCTTGCTACAGATCCCCCACCATGCCCCAGGATTCCCACTCCACATTTCTTGATATGCTGGAAATATTAGGGTACAACCTAACACCCTAATAATGGATGATTTCAACTACCCCACCATTAACTGCGAAAACTACTCCTGTACCAACTCTTGTGCTCAACGTTTTCTGGAATTCATAAATTCCAATGCCTTGGATCAACTTATCCACACCCCCACCAGGGGCAGCAATATCCTAGACCTGGCCATTATCAACATGGGCAACCGGTGTTCCACACCACAGGTCAATTCCTCTTTGGTCAGATCCGATCACAAGCAAATCACCCTAGACATCCACATCCCACCCCCACCTCTCATTAGGGAAACCACCGTAAAAAATTTCTCCAAAGCCAATTTCACGCTTCTTAAGACAGAAGTGGCAAACTTCATGACACCCATGCTGACGGACAATACAGGTATGACTGATGAATCCTGTACAATTGCACTTTATAAGCACTTACACGAGTGCATGAATTGTGCAATCCCTAACAGAACCAAGATGCAATCCTCCAAAAAAAGGAAGCCAATCTGGTGGTGCCCTGCTATAAACAAACTTTACAACAGAAGAAAGAAACTGTTGCAAAAAAAGAGTAAAATCCCATGATTGGAGGAACTCCTTGGTCAGCCTCATTAAAAGCTGAAATCCCTCATAAAATCCTCCAAAGCTAGTTATGAAAACAAAATCGCCACTGATTCTAAAGACAACCACAAAGCATTCTATAGCTATGTCAAGAATCTCAATGGCAACACTCAGACACTGGACCCTACCCAGTTCGGGTTTGTAAAAGACAGATCATGTCTCCTAAACCTGATAGATTTCTTTGAAGCGGTCACCAAAGCTGTAGCTGAGGGTAAGGTGGTTCACCCAGCCTATCTAGATCTCGCCAAGATTTTGACACCATCCCCCACTCTGGAATTATAGATAGACTCACTAAACTAGGTATAAATCCCTATGTCTAAGATGGGTTGCCAACTGGATCACTGACAGAACCCACACTGTGAAAGTAGCAGACTTTAAATCCAACTTCAGAACAGTGACAAGTGTAGTACCACAGGCTTCAGTTCTAGGTCCTCTCCTGTTTGGTATCTACTTCTCTGAAATACAGGCTAACACAGAAGGTCTTTGGTTAACAAAGTTCGCAGATGACTGCAAACTAGGAGCTGTAATCAAAACTCCTAATGATGTGGACATCCTACAAAAGGGCCTCACTGAGACAGATGCCTGGTGTCAAAGCCATGGCCTCAAGCTCATTGTCAAAAAGTGCACTGTCATCCTCTTTGGTAAAAACTCTGTACCCATGAACTACCACATAGGTGGTAGTCTACTTAACACTGAAAGTGTGATAAGAGACCTTGCGACACAGGTGGACAGTAATCTCTCCTTTGATAATCACATCGCCACAGTAGTCAGGAAATCCTTCTACGTGGCACACCTCATCACAAAAGGTTTCGCATCCAGGAAAAAAGTGGTCATTGTTCCCCTCTATTCATCACTATTATAGAGTACAACATCCCTTTTGGTATGTACCTCACAAGACATCTACAACAACTGGAAAGGCCACAGAAATACCTCACAAATAGGATTACCAGCCTCAAACAGATGCCCTACACAGGTCGTCTCAAAAAACTCCAGCTTTACTCTGTCACATATTGCCTACTCAGAGGCGATCTCTGCCTAACATACAAAGCTATGTCAAACCCAGAGCTGTTGGACATGCTCCACTTAAAGAAATCACAATTCCTCAGAGCTACACGCTCTAGGGACCTAAACCTTGTCACCACAATAAACAGAACATGCTGGAGGGATAGATTCCTGTCCCAGAGACTTCTCATACTTTGGAACAAACTACCTATCTATATCAAACAAAGCTCCTCATTAGCACTATTCAATAAAATTCTTGATGATTGGGTGGGAGCTAGGAAATTCACCCCGGGGATCACTTCTGTGGCTCTGCTTCACAAGAGCACAGGAAAATAATTTTCTACCATTTGGCTAGGCTTATATAGGCCCTAGGGACAATAGCCTAGTACCTATCTATGAACCTATTAAACATGATTACACATATGGCTAGATGGCTGGATGGATAGATGCATGAACAAATAGATGAATGAATGGCAAATGTGCTGGCAAAGTCATGCTCAAAGGGTCACTTTAATTACATTTATTTTATTAAGGTAACATTAGTAAATGTACAGTTGCCTGGAATTTTTGCTCAGCTTTACTATCTTATGTACTTGGTTTTCTAAACTATCACCTTACATTTCTGCAGAGTGACTCAGTATGTGTTTTGAAAGACTATCTGTTTCTGTAGCGGTGACAGAGGAGACATTATTAACTCATTTATTTATTTGCATTATAATTCATAGTTCAATAATTGTAATAGTTCTCTAAATATTCTAAACAGTGCACCATGATTCAAAGGAGTTGTGGTTTATTATTTCTGCCACTCAGTTGCCATGTATCAAAACAAAATTGGCAGCTCTTATTCTTGTAAATTCAGCACCACATCTGAAAATGAGTTATTGTAAACTGATATAACTGACAATTTTAACAAAAGGTATCTGTAAAAATGTAACATATAGGTGCTGAAAGGAATGTCAACCATCCAGAAAGAAATTGTGCTGTTTTCTGAGTATATGTGACATCAATGATGTCAATGATATCATAGCGCATATCAACCTGGCTAACAACAGGAAAAGCAATGTTCCTACTTAAGAGTGAACCTGCAAGCTACCCTAAGAATTATAGACCAATGACTTACCTTCCGAAAATGTATAAACTATACACGGGAATTGATACCAACAAAGTTTATAGTCATTTAGAGGAAAACTCAATTATGGCAGTAGAACAAAAGGGCAATAAAAGAAAGTCATACGGAACAAAGGATCAGTTGTTGTTAAATAAAGTCATAGTGGAGAACTGTAAAAAGGGGAAGAATGTAAGTATGGCATGGATTGACTACAAAAAAGCATTTGATAGTATCCCACATTCATGGATAAAAGCGTGCTTAAAAATGTATAAGATACATCCTACACTGATCGACTACATTACAGTAACCATGAAACAGTGACAAACCACTTTGCAGTTAAGCCATGATAAAGGGCAAATTATTATCCTACAGACAAAAATTCAAAGGGGGTTATTCCAGGGTGACTCTCTGTCACTGCAGCTATTCTGCCTTGCCCTTAATCCATTAAGCTATCTACTTAACAGCTTAGGCC
Source organism: Protopterus annectens (assembly GCF_019279795.1). Lineage (NCBI taxonomy): Eukaryota > Metazoa > Chordata > Ceratodontiformes > Protopteridae > Protopterus > Protopterus annectens. The sequence continues at coordinate 430,342,549 of NC_056741.1, forward strand.
ATGGCTATAATTTGGCTCCTAGAAAACAACAAATTGTAAAAACTTCTCATCTTCTATTTGTCAATGTATAGCTCATCCGATGAGGAACTGAAAGCACAACTGCAAGTTGTCAAAACTTTTTTAGATGATATAAGAATGTCATTTGATGTTGATAAATGTGCAAAAGCAACCTTTAAGGCAGGAAAACTGCAACACCAGGAAAACATCAGTTTGGGACAAGAATGTTATATAAAAGGACTTAAGCAAGAGGGAGTGTATAAATATTTGGGAACTGATGAAGGATCAGCAATAAAACAGGAACAAATGCTAATAAAACTTAGTAAGGAATATTTCAGAAGACTTAAATTAATCCTGAAAATAGCCCTGAAATCTAGGAACAAAATCCAAGCTCTAAACCAATTTGCTCTTCCTGTCCTAACTTACAGTTTTGGAGTGATTGACTGGCCTCAAAACGTGTTGGATAGATTAGATAGGAAAACAAGAAGGATGCTTTATGTTCAGCAAATGATTTATAAAAATCAGTGCATACCAAGATTATATATTCCCCATTCAGAAGGAGGGATGGGCCTCCTTGAAACTGATTACATGTATAGATCTGCAATCGTGGGACTCCACACATATCTGCTGACCTCACAAGACCCAAATGTAGTGAAAGTTTTCAAACATGAGGAAAATAAATCTAAGATGACTTCTTTGCTTAATCTAGCAGAAGCATCTCGGCATCAAGCAGGAATGGAAATCAAACAAGAAGTAGATAAAAAACAGGCACCAACTGAATGTGCCAAAAAAACAAAAGAAAGAATATAAGGTGAAGGATCAGATGTGAAGGCAAGAAATGTGGAAAAAGCATAAATATAGTTGCAAGTGTTGAAAACTTCTGAAAGAACCTCATGTTGATCATGAACAAATGCAGGAATGGTTAAGGAGAGGCAAATTCAAACCAAGAGATGAAAGGTTAATATTGGCGGCCCAAGATAGTGGGCTATGTACACACTGATTTACAAAGTTCATTGAACATGTGGGAAAAGCAAACAAATGTAGGTTTTCCAAAACAGAATTGGAAACAGTTGCACATCTCATTGTTGGTTGCGACATACTAATGGCAGAAGGACTGTATACTGAAAGGCATAATGTAGCGACACTGCTGCACTGGGGATTGTGCAAACATTATGGTATTGAAGTGGCTGAAAAACACTGGAAACATGAGCCATAAAGCATCGTAGAAAATTATGAAGTCTACATCACATAGGATCATTCATTACCAACAGTTCAAAAGATAGATGCTAGATGTAGTGGTCCAATAAAAAAAGACAAAAGTAGCATTGATCATTGAAATCGCCACACCCAGTGACTACAGTGTCTTGTGCACAGAGAGACATAAAGTCATAAAATATCAGGATTTGCAAGCAGAAATGAGAGCAATGTGGAAGAAAGATACCCAGATAGTTCCAATTATAGTAGGAGCAACGGGTGTTATAAAAAGAGTCTACAATCATATACAGATATGCTACTAATACATGTAACTCCATATGAATTACAGAAGGAGTCATTACTGGGCACATTGCGGGTGCTGCGAAGAGCACTTTTGGCTGACAACAAAGAGCGAAACAATACTAATTACATGAACTTTAATTGTACTTTGACTTAGGAATGGGGTCCATTCCCATCATGGTATTAGAAACCCAAAAGATATAGAGAAATTAAAAAGGGAGAAACATATATGCCAATAAGTCACATGCATTGTAATCAACTAACCATCAGCATCAGTACCATTTGGGGTAATTCTAAAATACAGCAATAAACAACCTGCAGTCCCACACACAAGACAAGACACAAATGTCAGAACATTCAGAGGACCAAAGATGAGTCAACTACCAGGGTTTTAAAGAATGATCTTGGTGGATTAGACCCAGGGCTAGCCTTGCACTCCTACGGTGTCATGCTTATAGGGGTGCTCTTTCAGTATTTATTTACTTTTTAGAGCAATGTTTCTTTGCTTTAAAAATAAATAAATAAAAAGTGCTGCTACTAAAAGGAAATATGCTCCATACCAGTCAGGTTATGTTAGCTTTAATGTTGCAAGATCACAAGAGTAGAGACCTTTCAATGTTCAAATATAGGAATGAAGTCACTGTAGGAGTTTTAATGACACACATCTCTCAAACCAAATACATTACAGATGAGAGGAGTATAGAGGTACTGGTAGAATAAGTGGTTTTACTGTTTTACAGAAGTGCTGCTGGTGATCAAATACTTTTGGGATTTTTTCTAGCCTTGTGATTCATGTCGGCACTAGCATCTGGAAGGAGGGAAATGGTGCCATTAGAAGTGTTATTACTGTAATAATGCTGGCAGTTATACCAGATATTCTGAACAATATTTCTGTCTTTGTGATTTGTGTGGGCAGCTGGGATGAGTGGAATGATACAGTGAGATGTGTTTTTAGTGTTTTTACAGTTATGCTGGCAGTGATCAATCAGATATTTTTGGAAATATTTTTCTGAATTTGTGATTTGTTTTAAGCAACTTGGATTAGAATACCTTAATTTGTAGAACTTACTGATGTGGACTGTGGAAGTGAAATAATATTACAGAGCCGTCACATTTCATGGCAGTTACTACTGGGTGGGGGGTGGATGTGGGGCTGGCTGGTTGAATGTAACTGAGCTTGACTGTGCTCAATTGAAACAGTCACTAAATGGCTTTGAATGACTAATTTACTTTTATGAAAAATAAGCTGGAATACTTAAATGGACATCTGACGTGCACAGTGTAAGCATAATTGTCATGGCTGTTTTCTGGGGAAGAAAATGAATAGTGACCTGCTGCTGATTGCTTATTATTTTGTTTTATAGCAGTAATTTGACTACATGAAGCTATGTGCAATATTTTAATGTGTGTCAACTGTTTGTCTGGAAGAAAGCTGAACTTCTTTACATAGTTATCCTGTTTTATCACAAACAGACATCCAAATTGTACGTGGGGCTATAGCTGATTGGTGGAGTTGTCTGGATTAAAGTAACTTCCCCTGTTGTCACTTGCTCAGTTTAACAGTTATCTCTGAAAAATAAGGGGTAAATGTGTCACAGAATACCTAGACATTCAAATCTTCTGGGGGCTGGGGGCCCTTGCATATACCAAAGCTGTATAAGTTGATTTTGATTTGGGCTTGTTAACCATCTCTGCCTTGAAATACACCTAGTCTAAAATCAGCTCTAGTTATGGGTGCACACAGAAGGCCACTGTACCTGTGTGGGGGGCTGGTGGTTTTGTCATTATTTCTTCAACATTCTTCCCAAACCTGAGAGGACATGTATCTTATGTTGGGATGGGGACAGAGTGGTCACTGTATGTTGTTTACGATCACTGTACTGTCTCTAAAAACAACAAGTTGGAAACATTATTGCAATCGTAATTTTTTTTTCATTTTCCTCACAATGGAACATCTGACACATATACAGGTGGCTACCTTTTGGGGGGAAGGGTAAATAAGCATACTGTTTATATATGTCTGACAGCAAATATGTTACATTCTATTTGTTTTTTTTTTTTAGTTTTGTCTGACATCAGAAGGGTACACAGACGGTGATGTCTTTTGGAGTGGGGGTATATATAAATATGACAGGAGCACCTTCATCTGTGTCTTAATTTTAATCCAAATAAAACACCAGAGGTGATATAAAGAATGTTGTAATCTATTTTGAGCTGGTGACAGGTACCATAACTTGATATGATATATGTATCCTCACAAGCATTTGTCTTCTCAGTTTATTGTAAACTGGTGTTTGGTCAGCTTTAAGCATTAAAACATGGATACAACTTAGTACTTCCTTTAAATACAAAAGTAAGATTGCATTTGTTCTTCAATTTGCATATTTTTGTTTAGGCCATCATTAGATCAAAAGGTTAGAAAAAAAGCTCTAAAATGCACCTGAGGGCATCTATAACCCCATGGATTCTGGGTACCTAGCAGCCCTAGACCTCCAGCTTAATTTAATTATTACAGGGTAGTTTGGAAAGTGCAAGTGTGTTGAAAGGATGCATAGAAAACCAAAGGTGAAGAGTAACAGTGAATTTCCTTCCTTAATCATGCTTTTTGTACAGGCCATTGCTGGAGGAAAAGGTTGTTTAAAAAAGACTCCAAAATGCACCTCCAACTATCTAGCAACCTCGTGGTTTCTGCCAGTTTAACGGACCACAGACCCCCAGCTTAAAAGATTTATTTCTACTCCAGGCATTACAGTGTAGGCTTGGTTAGTTAGGATGTGTTGAAAGGATGCATGGAAAAAAAACTGAAGAATAATAATCTCTTTTCTCCCACCAAATATCCAAGTCCTGGAATTCCATACCACAAATGACATAAACACTAGCAATACATCCAAATGTAAACACTGCTTAAGGAATAACTAGCTAACACCTGGCTCTGCTCCTGCACTAACCCAGGCTGATCTCTTCTGTCCATCCCTTTTCTTTCAACCATAATTATCTTTTTGCTTTTGATATTCTAAGTGGCTTTTTTTCTGCGCCCACCAAATTTCAACTTCTCTCTACCTACCGCTAATTTTATTACTTCTTTAATGACTTTACCCCTATCTCAAGTCTTTTATATGCATCTTCTTTCCCTGCTTATCAACTCACCTCCACACTGCCTTGCTGTCACTGTTTTAAGTATATGTGCCACTAATATATCATCTATTTTGTTCTTGCTTCTGTACCATATATGCTTTTAATAATATATTTCTCCTATGCCATTACATTTCCCCTAAAAATCTAACATTTCCCTATGATGGTAAAATCTACTTTTATTTGTCAGATTGCTATTTTTTTCTACTCAGAATATTATAACTCTATATTGTATGTTTTGTTAGACATCTTTTTAGTTTGTCAATTAATTGTTTAGCTTACTTACTGCCTGCATTTTTTCAATTATCCGCCAGTGTGTTTTCTTTTATTGTATTGTAACATTGTTATGTGTTTCTGGTATTGCATTGTAAAATTATTTACTTCTGGTATTGTATTGCATAAATTTGCGTGTAATGTTTTTTTTTTTTTGTAAAGGAGCTTTTCTTCCTGGGCCTTTGCTGAAAACTGGCCTCGGGCCCAGTCGGACATCCCTGGTAAACAAATGGAAAATAAATAAATAATAAAATAAATTTCCTTCTTTGATCATGGATTTTATTCAGACAATCACTGAACAAAAATATTGTTTGGAAAACTAAAATCGATCTCAGACCTACTAGAAAACCTCACGGCTTCTGGGGACCTAGTGGCCACACTCGACCAGCTTAATACATTTATTCCCACTGCAGTTATTACAATACAGTCTTGTTCGGTTAGCATATGATGAAAAGATGCAAGAAAAAACAAATTTGAAGTGTAAGGCTAAATTATTTCTTTGATCATGGTTTTTGTTCATGCAATCAGTGGATGAAAAAGTTGTTTAAAAACTCTAACATGTACCTTAGAGAATGTACAGCACCCATGGGGGGGGGCTTGCTGTCCTTAGACCTCCTTTTTAATGCAATTGTTTCCTCCACAGTTGTCACAGTGCAGTCTTACTAAGATAGAACATGTTGTATGAGTGAACAAATAATCTAGACTAAGATAAGCTGAGAAAAAGGGGAAAAATAAGCTGGATAGTGTGAGCAGGCTAGGAAGGGATGTGGGGGAGGATGCTACAGAGCCTTTTCGCATAGTGTGCCATTTTACCTAAGGCAAGCTCTGACTAGAAATTTTGAGATATCAGCATAAGGAGTAGCCTGGACTAAGATTATTTATAAAATAGAATAAGAACTCCATCCTAGGTACAATCCAATTTTAACAATGTCTGCCAGCAGTGCATGACATCAGTTATGCACAGAATTAAACTATATAGCAATAACCCACGCCTGGGTGTGGGTAATGCTGGATTTACCTACGGTTGGCGTGGTTTGGTCCCGAGGGTGAAGCCCGAGGGACCAAACAAAGCCAACCGTGGGTAAATACAGCATTACCCACCCAGAAGTGGTTATTGCTATATATGACATTATTTAAGAAAAGAAACTATTACTTTTCTTAAATAATGGCATAGTATAATGCCTGTTTACTGCCTTTCCGCAGATGTCTGGCATCCGCAGCAGTTCTGATGTACTGCGCGCCTGCGCAGTACACCAGAGCTGTGGGCAAAAGCGACGGAGAAAGCAAGATCCCTGTTGCTTTTTTTTTTACTGTTTTGCTATGTTAAATGGGTTTAACATAGCGAGACAGCTTTAAAATAAGCAACGGAGATGTCCGTTGCTTATTTTAAAACTGTCTCGCTATGTTAAACCCATTTAACATAGCGAAACAGTAAAAAAAGCGACGGAGATCTTGCTTTCTCCGTTGCTTTTTTTTAAAACCTGTCTTGCTATGTTAAATGGGTTTAGCATAGCGAGACAGCTTTAAAATAAGCAACGGAGATCTCCGTTGCTTATTTTAAAGCTGTCTCGCTATGTTAAACCCATTTAACATAGCGAGACAGTGTTTTAAAAGTAGAGTTATACTAATGGAAAAAAGTCCGGGTGACTGGACCTTTTTCCATTAGTATAACTCGAGTTACAATGTGCACGCTGGCCAATCAGCGTGCACGTTTTGGGGGGGGTCATGGTATAATTTGGCATATCTTTATTAGTAGTGGATATCTAATGGCTACTGCATATAATCTGTATAATATTTCTCTGCAGTTTAAGGGTACTGGAGGTATTACTTTATTTTAAATGAAGCCCCAGAACGATACTCTATGAAAGGCAATTTGGTGTTAAAAAAGAATATTATGAGTTCAGTTCAGGACTCTGCAAAATGACCTTGTATCAGTTCACTGACTGTCATTAATTTAATTTGTTAAATAAATTGCAGACCACATATTGGGAGTAGCTGAGTGATAAAGATAAGATTCTTTGTTTTCATCTCAGCACCTTCTGCAGTGAAGAAAGTAAAACAGCTTTGTGATATTGGTCCATAAAATATAAAAGCCACCAGATAATGTAATACCTTTTATTAGACCAGCAGGCTATCTATCTTAAAAATGGTGTGTTGTCCGCAGCATTTCAGAGTTATATAGGTCAGTGCAACAATAACAAGTAAGTATATTATGCTAGCTTGAACAAAGCAGCCACTGGTCAGATATAACAGTTGTAAACTACCAGGTAACTCCAGATATAAGAAAGCTATGTCGTAAAATCCATTTTTCTTAAAAAGCATCATAAATGAACACTGCTGGCAGGAATAGTTATTATTTTTCCTTTGACTGTTGCTCATTTAAGAGAAATAGCTTTGCTTCTTTTGTTAGACTAGGTCGATTTATAATAACTTTCTTTGTTGGGGAGCCATTTCACTTTCAGAGCATGGAACATCTCCTTCACTCATTCTTTTTATATAAATGCTTCCCTTTTCCAACTGCCCTGCAGATTTGTTTTAGCTAGCACATCCCCTTCCCTACCTGCTGCTCCTGTTGCATACCCTTGCTGAGAATATTTCCTGGATTAGACTTATTTCTACTACAAAAATTAATTTATGCAAATATGTAAATGCAGCAGTTTGCAGTTGGCTCTGTGATTTCATGCCTGAACTGTATATATCTAAACTTCAGCTAAAACTGCTAGCTCGAGGAGTGCTGTGTTTCTCTACAGAAACATATAATCAGAGAAAGTACTGTTTTTACACCAAGTGTTTACATAATTCTCCAGACACTATAACACAGGAAACAAAAACAATTCTCCAGACACTATAACACAGGAAACAAAAACTTTGAGAGGAAAGTAATTAACTTTTGTCTCTTCATCCCTCTCCTGTCACTGTAAGGTAAATACACACAAAGTGAAGTTGTGTAACCAGTGGTCAATGAGCACCTCATCAACACTCATCTTGGTGAGCACAATTCTGTAAACACTGGGGATTATGCAAATACCTGGGGTAACTTAGCCAATATATTTAGTTATGGGTATGATGGCGGTGTCCCCCAGACATGGTGGAATACAGTAGGGTGTTGCTGGTAAATATTTGTAATGTTTGAACATTGGGATTTTTGAGAAATCACAACTTTCAGATGGTTGTATTCATTATATTGATTGCTAGTGAAAAAAGCAATACTATGAGAGCACTTAAAGAAATAGGACATATTTCCAGTGTTGTTTGTGACACTCTACCTGTCAGTTAAAGTGCATGTAAATAATGCAATTATTCCTCATCTTCAAGCTGCATGGAAATGGGCTGCAACAACTTCCTCATGCCCCTTCTGATCAGTGTGCACAAACAAGGGATGGCTTATTTCATCTACTTGTGTAATTAATTATAAGGTGCCAAAAGTGACTCGGTGAATACTGAAAAGTTCAATGTAATTTTACTTCACCCCGAAATTAATACATACCAGGAGTTAGTTATATAACTAAGATTGCACAGATAAACTTCCAGTTCAGCCTCCCTACCCCGCTATATATATCTACCCTTCTGGTAGACTTTCAGCTGCTTTACGTCAGCTGAATGATCTTTGCCTGATGTCACGTTTAGCAGCCGACAACAAATGCATTCCTCATGTCTTCTCAGATATAGGTGTCTAAACTGAAAAAAGCTAACTTGTGCAAAGCAATGAATAAATACAATACAGCACAAACATGCTATTGAAAATCTCATGCACAGGGTAGCATGCACCACAATTTAAGTCCCAAAACTGATGCCATTCACCTGGAGGTAGGTACTGGCAGTAGCCACTGGAATTCACGAGGACGTTGGTATGAAAGCTGGCATCAAACCGATCATCAGCACTGAAACACACCATGAAGCCTACAATGCATTACAATTGTTTTACAATCCTCAATAACATGTATTTTTTTATTTTAAATTAATCTTGCTTCACTCTTTTTATGTTTGGATTATTTCTATTATTTGCCTTGTAGTCTATACATATAAACACAGACTTTAGAAAACAGTTTTGTAACAGTTCTATATACAACTAACCGGCATGTTGAATGGGAAACCAGACATAGTTAATGATTTTTTTTCTTTTGAGATGTAAAAAAATATTGAAACAGTTATTCCTTGGTTTTCTGACTAAGAGTTTATTATTCTGTCAAAGACAGCAGCATTCCCTCTGCTAAATGCCTCCAAGTGAAAGTAAACGAGCAACTTCACCCTCCTAAGTGAACTGCTCCTTCCCAAGAGAAAACACAAGGTCTGGGCTCCGGAGCTCCATCTTAGCTGAGGTGATAGAAATCATTACATTTTTATTTTGCCAAAGAATAATGTATGAAACAAAGGTATACTTAATATACCAAAAATGTACACAAGACCATGAGATTTTTACATCAGCACTTCCAAATTCTGTCTATTCTAATATGGTATGTTGTGAGCTAATAACATGCCATAGTGTTTATGAAACATTTACCTAGTTTATCCAACACATAGTCTGCTTCAGTGCTACATGCGGTGCCATTTAAAATTCTGATTTTCACAACTTTATAGATATAATATACATTATTATTTTATTTTGCAGGGTTCAAGTCACAATTCTGATACTAAAAGTAAAATACCATTAAGAACAAGAATGCATCCTGAGTTTTTTTTAATAAAATTCAAATCCGTACACTGTATTCATGGTTTAACTTATTCCAGAAACTCAAACATGATGGTGGCCTTGTTTACAAAGTAAAACTATAATCTGCACTCCATGTATATAGTAGGACATGGCCTACATAATCGTACTCTTGAGTCTGAAAAAATAACTTTGTTAAGCACCTTTCTGACATATGGGAGGTGTTTAATAAGGTTTCGTTAAGCACTTTTGAGTGCTGTCTTGCACTAAAGCATAATTATGGTGCCAGGCACCACAGAAGAGTGTCAAGAAGCTAAACCAACTTTAAAAACTGGAATATACTTTGCTTTTACTCAGAAAAAAATAAAAGTATAGCAGAATGATATGTGCAACAGCTTTTAAAGGCATTAATTCAACAGAGGGACACTTAGCGTCTGGACTACTGTAACTAATAGTACATTGGAGCAACTAAATCTCCATGTGCTACAACAAATTACAATTGGGTCTGTTCACTCATAACTCCTTGGATGTGTGTCCTCAACATGAATGCCAAGATTCTCCTCTCAAGCTTCACTTTACTCTGTTTGAATTTCTTGACATTCATGTCTCAGTCATATAAGACCTTGGTTATGACTGGAAATTTGATCACACCCCTTTATGTACATGGAGTATCATGATTAGTCTCTGAATTCAGGAAAATCCAACTTTGCTAAGGATCATTCTGAAGTAAAACACTGTGAACGGACATTTTATGCATGGTAATGTGGAGTGTATAACAGATTTTAAAGCTGTTACAGGAACAAAGATACCCTTCAGTTCTGGTGTGTGTGTGTGTGTGTGTGTGTGTGTGTGTGTGTGTGTGTGTGTGTGTGTGTGTGTGTGTGTGTGTGTGTGTGTGTGTGTGTGTGTGTGTGTGTGTGTGTGTGTTCGTGTTCATAACAGTGAAAGAGAGTGATTGTGAGAGAGAAAGAGAGAGGCAGTTCTGCAACAGGCAGTTCATCAGAACGTGAAATATTAAGAGAGAATGAACTCTTAATGTCTGGAATGGTGCAGAGAGGCACTATGTGAAAAGAAATTAGAGACAGAGGGGGTAGACTGCAATGACCTGCATTGTTTTACTTCACTGATTTGCATGTGCTGAGACATTATGTCATCCGTCAACAAAATGGCTCTAATTTCTGTGTGTGTGTGTGTGTGTGTGTGTGTGTGTGTGTGTGTGTGTGTGTGTGTGTGTGTGTGTGTGTCTGTAAATATACTGATCCCAAGGGTATTGCCAATATCCTGGCAGATCGATTCAGTGCCAACTTCACCCCCCTCTCACCCCCTAAATGGCCCATCTCAATACCAGAAGATTGCCAAATTCTGGTAATAATGGCCACACAGGTAAAAAAACGCACTCTCCAAAGCTAAGAATATAGCATCCATGGAACCAGATGACATCCCGGGCTATGTACTACATAAACTACAAAATCAACTGGCACCTCACCTAAGTATCATGTTTAACCATACCCTCACCTCAGGCTTTGTGCCCACTGAATGGAGCACTACTACAGTTATCCCACTCCACAAGGGGGGATCCACCTTGGATCCTGGGAACTACCACCCCATCAATCGGACAAGCCTGATCTGCAAGGCCATGGAATGTATTCTCATGGAACTTATAAACAAAGACATTGGCAACCTTAAAACACTGGACCCCACCCAGTTTGAGTTCGTGAAGGGACGACCTTGTCTCCTGAACATGATTGACTTCTTTGAATCAGTCTCCAGAGCCATGGACGAGGGTAAGGCAGTCCACACAGCCTATCTGGACCTCGCCAAGGCCTTTGACACCATCCCCCACTCTGGAATCATGGATAAACTTACTAAGCTGGGCATTAATCCCTACATCACCCGATGGGTTGCCAACTGGCTTACTGACAGAACCCACACTGTAAAAGTAGCTGACTCCAAATCCATCTCCAGACAAGTGACAAGTGGAGTACCTCAGGGTTCAGTCCTGGGACCTCTCTTGTTTGGCATCTACTTCTCTGAAGTACAGGCCAACACTAAGAGACTCTGGCTAACAAAGTTTGCAGATGACTGCAAACTGGGAGCCATTATTGAATCTCCAAATTATGTCAATACTCTGCAAAAGGGCCTTATAGAAACAGATGCTTGGTGCCAGAGCCATGGGCTCAATCTCATTGGCAAGAAATGTATAGTTATCCCCTTTGGGAAAAAACATGCACCCATGAATTACCACATAGGTGGCAGTACACTAAACACCGAAAGTGTGATAAGAGATTTAGGGACACAGGTGGACAGTGGTCTCACCTTCAATAACCACATCATCACAACAGTCAGGAAAGTCTTCTGCGTGGCACATCTCATCACTAAGGGCTTTTCATCAAGAAAAAAGGAGGTCATTGTCCCACTGTACTCATCCCTCATTAGATCCATTATAGAATACAATGCCACATTTGGTATGTACCTCTCAAGACATCTGCAACAACTGGAAAGACCGTAGAAATGCCTCACTAAATGAATCACAGGCCTAAAGCAGATGTCCTGTACTGACCGCGTTAAAAAACTCCAGCTATACTCTGTCGCATATCATCTACTCCGAGGTGATCTCTGCTTAACATACAAGGCCATGTCAAACCCAGAGCTATTGGACATGCTACACTTAAAGAAATCCCAATCCCTCAGAGCCACACACTCCAGGGATCTAAAACTTGTCATCACAATAAACAAAACATGCTGGTGGGATAGGCTCCTGACCCAGAGACTCCCCAGACTCTGGAATAGACTGCCCATACATGTCAAGCAGAGCGGCTCTTTGGCCCTCTTCAAAAGGAACCTTGATGATTGGATGGGAGAAAGAAATTCACCCCGGGGATCACGTCAGTCGCCCTGCTAGACAGGGGCCTAGGAAAGTACATAGTGTGGGAAGAAATAGCCTGGGAATTGTTATGGCTAGGCTTGTATAGGCCCTTGGGCCGATAGCCTAGTACCAACCTATGAACCTATGAATCTATGTGCTCGTGTATGTGTTT